>NW_015387049.1:345879-418468 GCF_001527695.2 Protobothrops mucrosquamatus | reverse complement strand
TGAAGAGGGCAGCCGGGCGATTATCTGATGACGCGATGAGCGAGGAATAGTAGTTAGTCCTAGCCACCCTCATCGCCACTAGGTAGGATCTAACATGTATCCTAACCCGTGTTCGGTCGGATTCGGTTCGGCTGGCCCTCCAACAGCTCTCTAGGCATCTTTTCCGACGTTTCATCTCTCTCAGCTCCTCGGTAAACCATTTGTAACCTTCCCAGCCAGCTTCTGACCAACAAACTCAACGGGAGTTGAGTTTAATAACTCAATAACCTCATGATTCACTCCACAACTGCAGTTATTTGCTTAACAACTGTGGCAAAAAGCTCATAAAATGAGACCAGACTCTATTCACAGCTGCCTTGCTTAGCAGTGGAAATTTGGGGCTCAATTGCGGTCATAAGCCGAGAAGTAAAGTTTGTTTTCTTATTTTGCAAGTTCAGTCATGCAGGATGGACAGTTAAAGTCTGTGGATGTATGAGGAGTCCTTGGCGCTCTCTGAGCCTGATTGTTTTCTTGCAGGCATTTCATTACCCAAACTAGGCAACGTCATCAGATGCACTGATGATGTTACCTAGTTTGGCAATGAAACATTTGCAAGAAAGGACCCCTCATTTCAACCCTGAGCTACAAATATTTTTCTTGATAAGCATTTTTTTAATCTGGAGAGCCTTTGGCAATAAACGGTTGCCTGAAAGGCACTGACACTTCTGGTTTTGATTATATATTGGTATCTGTCCTCCTACGAAAGGGATTGCTTCAAAGAATTCCAGCAGAATACGCTTGAGTTCCTTCAATGTTCTCCTTGCAACAATCCCTGTCCCCCCCCCTTAAAGAGCAGACTAGTGGAAAGAGCAAAACACATTCTCTCTATCTCTATCTCTCTCTCTCTCTCTCTCTCACACACACACACACACACAAACACAAACCACATGCCCCAACTATATTATTGACCTCAATGCATACTTCCTCTGTAATGTGTATCCGTTTTGTGTTGCTGTCATTGTCATAGGGTTTCCTAAAGAGCTCTGGGCAATGTGTTCGGAACAAGCTGAAAATCTTCCCAAAGCTCAATTACTCGATCTGTGGAGTTGTTTTTAGAAATTCATTTGTCACATAAAATGAGCTCTTTTGGTCTGCACTTGGGCCCTGTGTGGATCATCACTTAACAAAAACTGCTGTGCGTTGCACATGACATAATACAACCTGATACCCTGGTCTCCAGGGACATTTGAATGTAGCTCGATTCCTCTAGGTCTGTGCCGTATAAAATGTTCTTTTAGATTTACAGGGGTTGGCTTTCTTTGCCTGGGCAGGACTGAGAGAGGACAGTCCTGCTTTAGTGTAGGTATTAATGAGTTTCCTGGGCCTGTTCACTTGCCGTGGATCAAATTGTACTTATGCTGTTGAAATGCACTTCCAGGTTGATGCAAGAAGTCGAAAGAGTTGCATGAAGATACACCCAAAAGCAGAACTTAAACCAATCAACCTAGTTAAACGTGTTTAAAACAGCTTTGCAAACAAGTCACTAAAACGTGTTGATTTCCCGACAACTTTCTGCAGAAATTCTGTATGATTCTATCTTGCCATAGGAGACCAAGTATTTATTTAAGCCTGGGGTGTCCAACTTAGCAAATTTAAGACTCCCAGAATTCCCCAGCTGACCTCCAGAATTCCTCTCAATCATGAAGAATGCTGGGAACTGTTGATGAAGCTCATCAGCATCTGGAGGCCCCATTTCAGCACTGAGTGAAATACAGGTAGTCCTTAAGTTACGACCACAACTGAGCCTAAGGCAGTGAAGGCAAACCTTTTAGAGACCGAGTGCCCAAACTGCAACCCAAAATCCACTTATTTATTGCAAAATTCCAGGACTGCATCAGCATTGAGGAGCCCTCGGGGGGGGGCATGGCCCACTGGGTGGGCGTGGCTGCAGTGGTCATGGCAGACTGGGTGAGTGTGGCCGGGGCCAGGGCAGTGGGGGCCAGTCCCTCGCCATCTCCGGGGCATCTCCGGAGGGCCAACGCTGCTTGCTTGCTCACTTCCTGCCCTGTCGCTTCCAAATGCCATGTGCTCGCTACTCTGGCGAACTCTGCTGGGGCAATGGTGCACGTGCCCACAGAGAGGGCTCTGAGTGCCGCCTCTGGCACGCATGCCATAGGTTCTCCACCACTGGCGTAAGGTTTCATTATTAAACATTTGTTAAATTTTGCCCCATTTTATGACCTTGTTGCAGTTGTTAAGTAAATCACTGCGGTTGTTAAGTTAGTAACAGGTTGTTAAGTGAATTTGGCTTCCCAATTGACTTCTCCTGTCAGAAGGTTGCAAAAGGTGATCGATCATATGATCCCAGGACACTGCAGCTGTCATAAGTACATGGCAGTTGCCAAGCGCCTAAATTTTGATCCCATGATTACGGTCATCCACACGTTGAAAGTGCGAAAAACAGTCATAGGTCACTTTTTTCAGTGCTGTTGTAACTTTGAGTGATCACTAAACAAATAGTTGTAAGATGAGGACTATCTGTACTAAGTACAGTATTCAGGACTAAATCAGGTTTGCTTTGTCAAAATTAAGACATTCCATGCATTGTGTCCTTGGGACCTTGATTACATCCACAATTTGGGATGTAATCGTCGCTCCCATGTAACACCGCTGCTGCGCGAACTGCACTGGCTACCGGTAGCCTTTCGAGTGCGCTTCAAGGTGCTGATTATCATCTTTAAAGCGCACCATGGCATCGGACCTGGTTATCTCCGAGACCGCCTTCTGCCACAGATTGCCTCTCATCGGCCGGTACGCTCCCACAGAGAGGGTCTCCTCAGGGTGCCGTCAGCCAGACAGTGCCGGCTGGCGACCCCCAGGGGGAGGGCCTTCTCTGTTGNATTTTAGATTGATTTTAATTTGATTTTATATTGGGTGTTTATAAAATTTTAAATGAAACGGCAAAATTAATATTTTCTTTTAATAGTATTTTAAAATGGTGTTTTGTAAGGTTTTTTATCTGTTTTTAGCTTGCTGTAAGCCGCCCTGGGTCCGCCAGGAGAAGGGCGGGGTATAAATCTAATAAAATCTAAATCTAAATCTAAAGTAAAAATATTGCTTATCTGTAGAGTCTCAAAATTTAAATCAGAGATAGCCAACCTATGGACTGGAAACAGCCCCTTCATTTGAAGCCTATGACCTATTGCTGAAAATTGAGAATGCAATTTCCTCCTTTTTTCAGGCTTAAAAAAACAGTAAGCAAGTCTTCATAAAGGTTTTGCACACTTAAAAATCCTTTGCAATCTTCCAATTGATAGAAAAACTGGTCCCACCGTTGTCCATAAGCCTCTTAAGTTCTCCACAAACTTCAAGACAGGCTGCATCTCTGATTTTGTAACATTGGCTTTTAAAGTTGGGTTGAACAGTGAGGCACTAAATACTCCCTATTTTGGAATTGCAGGATTATGTGTATCTATGTACTTCTAAAAGTCTGCTTAACAGTTTATAACCTTCAGTTAGCGTAAACAGCGCTAGGGCAACCATTTTTGAATCAACCTACATCAGTTGGGTTAATTTAAAGACTGCATCCAAAACCCAGGGCCCAAGACTGCTGTGGGGCTGACGTTTGGCAAAGTTGGGGCTATTTCAACATCACCATGCTGCCACACCACTGCAGTCAGCCACAATGATACGATCATCATTTCCAATGCTTCCTGCCAGCTTCCCACAAGGAAAGTCAGTGGGGAAGCCCACAGGAAATGAAAAGTCATTCCTCAGTGGCTTTTTGCCTGCCCGTGTTTCTGTTTTTGTTTCTATTTCTCTGTTTAGGTAAGGAATTTTTTCTGAAACAATGTTCCAATGAATCGCAGGATGTCTAATGTTTATTAGGAGCTTAATTTCCCCTCCTCCTTTTTCTACAGAAGAACAGGGGGTGTTGCTTTTTTTAAAAAAAAAAAATATCTACAGTGCAACTTCAGAGTTATAGACGAGTCTAAAGGGAAAACTACCTATTATGGTTTACTAAACCATAATTCCAGGGAGATAGCTTATTAGCAGCACACAGCACCAAGAGGTAAGCCTGCTCATGCCGACATAGAGCTAATTGCACAAAAGTGTGTGGTTTTTGCTTCAGAACAAAACAACTGGAAATTTCCCTTACATTTCTAAAAGTGATTTTTATACATAATTTTTTTCTTTAAAAAATTATTAAAGAAGTTTTCAGCAGAATGAAACCAGTACAAATTTCAAATTGAAGAAAAGCATAGAGAAAAGTATTAAGAAACTGAAAAAGGAATAAAGCAAGAACTAGAAAAGAAAAAGGAAAAAGTAATGAAGAAGTGACTTCCAATCTTAACAGCAGTTATAAATACATTTACATTTTACACAGTCCCTAAGGTTACTTCATAATTTCCTTCTTTCCCTAATCTACCCTTTCTTATCATCAAATCCATCAATCACCAGTTCGTTGTTTCAGGAAAAAGTCCATAGGGTGATTCCAGTCGTTAATGTAGTTTTTGATCTTTCTTTAAGCGAACGATTTTTCCATCTCTGCTAGTTCTGCCATCTTCATCAACCATTCCTCCATTGTGAGTATTTTAGAGTCTTCCCATTTTTACCACAGACAGTTATCTTGCAGCAGTGATTGTAAAGTGGCACCTTGTTATTGAACTGCTTCAAAACTCATCAAATTTGGCACACGACGCATTTTGACGTGAAAATGTTGTCCTAGTACTCAGCTTTTGTTCAGTGCTTGATGCGCTGTGATAGGAAGAGGGGCTCGGCTGTGGAGAATGGACAGGAAGTTGGCCATGTTGAGATGGTCTCTGCAAAAGGAAGTGGGGTACAGCCACAGAAGGCAGTCAGGAAGTCAGCCACGCTGAGAAGGTTGCTGACATAGGAAAAGGGACAGACAGAAAGTTATTCCCGGCCGAAACAAAGGGTCACATGATAAGTCATGGGGTTTGTTTGGGACTCATCCTTTTTAGTACTCATCGCACCTCTAAGAACCAATTAACGGCATGTATCGAGGTAGCACTGAAAATAAAAATAATCTTCTAAGGTTTAGGTATAATTTTTGTAATACAGAAATTAACAGCTAATTGTCTCAAATTTCACTTCCCATTGAATACAGCCCTTGACTTACAACTATTTGTTTAATGACTGTTCAAAGTTACGACACTGAAAAAAGTGACTTATGACCAGTTCTCACACATAATAATAATTATAATAATAATAATAATAATAATAATTAATAATAATAATAATAATAATAATAATAAATACAAATAATAAAGTTGGAAGGGACTTTGGAGGTTATCTAGTCCAACCCTCTGCTCAGGCAGGAAACCCTATACCATTTCGGACAAATGGCTGTCCAGTCTCTTCTTAAAAACTTCCAGTGTTGGAGCATTCACCGCTTCTGGAGGCATGTATTCCACTGGTTAATTGTTCTGACTCTCAGGAAGTTTCTCCTTAGTTCTAGGTTGCTTCTCTCCTTGATTAGTTTCCATCCATTGCTTCTTGTCCTGCCTTCAGGTGCTTTGGAGAATAGCTTGACTCTCTCTTCTTTGGGGCAACCCCTGAGATATTAGAACACTGCTATCATGTCACCCCTCGTCCTTCTCTTCGTTAGACTAGACATACCCAATTCCAGCAACCGTTCCTTATATACTTTAGCCTCCAGTCCCCTAATCATCTTTATTGCTCTTCTCTGTACTTTTTCTAGAGTCTCAACATCTTTTTTACATTGCGGTGACCAAAACTGGATGCGGTATTCCAAGTGTGGCCTTACCAAAGCATTGTAAAGTGGTATTAACACTTCACGTGATCTTGATTCTGACCACTGCAGCATCCCCACAGTCACACAGTCAATTTCGGTTCCTTGGCAATGGTTGCAGCATCCTGGCATCCTGGATTGTCCTTTGCAACCTTCCTAGAGAGCTTCTGAGAAGCAAAATCAGTGGGGGAAACCGGATTCACTTAGCAGTCACAGGATTCACTTAACAACTGTAATGATTTGCTTAACAACCATGGCAAAATGGGGCGGACTCACGTAACAACTGTCTTGCTTAGCAACAGGGAGTCTGGGCTCGATTTGTGGTAGTAAGTCGAGGACTACCTGTATGTAATTATTATTTGACAGGATAATTAGAGGAGCAACCGATTAAACACTTGGAAAACTCTACATTCATATTAACTGTATTTAATTAATTTCATTTCATTTGAATCACATTTCAATAAATCAGATTTAGCTTTCAACTTAGCTCCACCCTTGGCTGAAGTTCAATCCTGTTTCTTGGCTTGTAAACAGGGCACCCAGCACTTTGAGAAAATTCCACTTCCCGTCTTTGGAATTGCAGTCTTCTGGAGTCCCTTCTTTTCTCCTTCTTTTCTCTTTACGTGCACAAGGACTTGATGAGAAACTTGCAGGAACGTCAATGAGGGCAAAGTTTCGGCTTCTGCAGAGATTGCACTTTACTCTAAAAAGCTCAGGTTGAGTATAAATTAGGATAAGGAAAAACAAGAACCCCAGAGAGGGTAGGTTGAAGAATGATGGCCAGAATTTAGGTGTGGATGTTAAACAAGATTTGGTGGTGTTGAAGGAAAGGTGAAACTAGCAGTTTCTTGCCTGTGGCTTTGGAATTGTTGTGAATATATTGCTTTCCTGCTCTCTTGAGGATATAAATGTGTAACTTGATTTTATTTAAGCCTTACAACCTTTTATTCTAACAACATGGGACAGAGGAAAGACTTGCATTGAGGTGATAGGATATGAGAACTGGGTTAAAATCCCGTTTGCTTTTCTATTTGTTAGTGCCTGATTTCCTGGGTGTGGGTCTCTCCGTGTTGGTAGATCAAACTCTCCTCTTGTAAAGGATTTCTATGATTGCATTCTCTCTGGACCACCTGCCTGCAGCAATGATCTCTTGCTGGAGCATTCTTGGGATGACTTACAATATTTAACTCTTTTAAGTAGCAAAGTAGAATCTTGCCCGGAATTGTCTATAGGTTGAATCACGGTAACTGGACTTTTTTCTTTTGTTGATTTGAGATGTTTTGTAGCCCATCCAAGCAGTTTCTTCACCTTGAAGAAGTTGGTTAGCAGTGTTCCTCAACCTTTGCAACTTTAAGATGTGTGGACTTCAACTCCCAGAGTGGCTGGCCGAGGAATTCTGGGAGTTGTAGTCCACACATCTTAAAGTTGCCAAGCTTGAGAAACACTGGGTTAGGGAAATCTGAGTAGGCAGAGAGCTGTTGGAATGTGCCATCTCCTAAAATTCTTAGGGGTATTCCCACACCAACTTTAGGGCTTCTTCCTCAAAATGCGTGGCAATATGCCGATGAAGATTCTCAGTCATCCAGGTAGAATTGTATGTAGGTTGAATCATGGCAACCGGACTTATTTTTTGTTGGTTTGAGGCGTTTTGCTGCCCATCCAAGCTGCTGCTTCAGTCTGAGCAAGTTGTTAGGAGACCCTGAGTAGGCAGAGAGTCTACCTAAGAAACACCCCTAAGAATTTTAGGAGTTGGCACATTCCAACGACTCTCTGCCTACTCGGATTCCTAACCAATTTGTTCAGACTGAAGCAGCAGCTTGGATGGGCAAGGAAATGTCTCAAACCAACAAAAAATAAGTTCATGTTGTCATGACTCAACCTACAGACAATTCTACCTGGATGACTGAAAACTTCATCAATATCTTGCCCAGAATGTTATCTACTGGGCAAGTAACACTTTTTAATGTTTCTCTTTCCCCCCCCCCACCAGCCTTTCATGATGTGATCCAAACTGGTCTTTGGGCTGGCTTAAGAAGAAACCCAGTGAGATGTCAAAGAATTGGGACAGTTGTCCATCTTTTGCACTGTTTAGAAACTCACCTGCAAACACTGAAGCTGCCTTTTGCATTTCATTGACGTTGGGTTTTTTTTTTCTCTCCCTTGAAGCAGGTTCAGAATAAGGAAAAGGTCACAAATGGCAAAGATCCTAATGCCACAGAATCTCCCTCCCCCTCCCCACAACTTCTCACAGCTGAAAATATACTTCCTGCCCTTCCCTTGAACTGGCATGACTGTCCGTTACTATTACTCTGGGATAGGTTTCAGGCTATAAAACAGTTGCAGTGAGCATGCGGGACTATTGTTCAGGATGCCTGCAAACCATATCTTCTTTCAGGATCTTCCATTCCATGCATGTGCAGTCTCCTTCCTTCCTTCCTTCCTTCCTTCCTTCCTTCCTTCCTTCCTCCCTCCCTCCCTCCCTCCCTCCCTCCCTCCCTCCCTCTCTCTCTCTCTCTCACACACACACACACACACACACACACACACACGCACAGACACCTCAAAGATACTTCCTGAATACTTTTCACAAGTTGTCAGTTGACATTCTGAGCCCATTAAGCACGTACTTGTTTAATGGATACAGAATGTTGGGTGACAACTCACTGATCTATTTTGAGGGTAGCTCTCTCCTTCCCTTCAATGTTTGCAATGCTTCTAGAAACATTAGGGTTCCCCTACCTTTCCCTCTGATTAGTGAGTGTTGCTGCTTTCATGACTGCATCACCAGAATGAATTCAGGATGAGTGTTTTGGATTAGAATAGGATTAGGAGTTTTTAGAAGAGCTCATCCACTCTGATTTAGTATGAAGATGGGCATATCTCCCTGATACGGAGAAATCCTCAGAGCAGCAAGTCAGGCAGCTTGAGTAGTGGGCAAGCTCTATTACAGGAAGTCCTGGACTTAACAGCCATTCGTTTAGCAGCTGTTCAAAGTTATGTCACTGAAAAAAATGACTTATGACCGGTCTTCACACTTACAATTGTCACATTATCCCTATGGTCATATGATCAAAATTTGGATGCTTGGCAGCTGGCATGTATTTACAAGAGTTGCAACATCCCTGGGTCATGTGATCTCCCATTTGTGACCTTTCCAGCTGGCTTCTGATAATCAAAAGTCAAGGGGAGAAGCTGGATTCACTTTAACAACCATGTAATTCACTTAACAATTGTGTTTCTTAGCAATGGAAATTCTGCTCCCAATTGTGGTTGTATGTCAAGGACTATTTGTATGAAGGCAGAATGACGTATCTGTTTTTCTTATCTAATTTTTGGCTGTGCAGTTCTGCACAATGGCCAGGGGCTACGATCCTCCACTGGAGCTCTGCCTAGGCAAGACGCAGTGGCTGCATTCATATGTAGCAACGAACCAAACTGTTAAACTTAAGTTAATTAGGTTGGGAATTAGCATTGTGCTGATGCATATAGCCTACTCTTGAAATAACTGTTAAAGAAGCCAGGGAGAATTAGCTCAGTGCAAACTCAGGCTAATGGTTGTTTTTTTACTCAAACAAGCTAGGATTCATATTATTTTTATTGCTTTAAGAATCATAATTTGCTGCAGCTTAGTCAGCAATAATTCTAGACTTGAAAGGTACATGAAATTGTTCTTGGTCATTTATGTTTTGTTTACCTGCTCACGCAAAGCAAGGACTTTTGTGTGATGCCATGGTGCTCGTTCTTATTTTAATTCAGCACATCAAATTTGGGGCTTGTAGTTGTCCAATTTCTCTAACGCTGGCAGTTCAAACCAGTGACAGGTAAAACATGTTATTTCTACAGAAAGAACTTGAACTATGGATGTTTTCTTTAGGCTTGAAGCCAAAAAAGAATTGGGTACTTAAGAGAGCTTATTTTTTTCTTAATGCTAAGCCCTTTGCTAATGGATGCTTGGCTCTTCTGCTTTGCAGAATGGACAGGCAGCTCCAGAGGAGAGAAAAGAGGCTTTGCCAAAGGTAAGACTCCAGATGTCAAAAAAATAATAATTCTGCTCTTTATAGCACAATATTTCCTGTTTAATACAACTGGCCTGAATTTGCTTCCCTGGTAAGGTTAAATCAAATGCACCATCTGTAATTTTTTTCTAATGTTTATGGTTTTAATAGATATCTGTATTATATTGCTTTATTAATGATGTTGTTTTAACTGGTGGTTGGGAGCTACCCAGATTTTGATATAAGGGGGTGGCTATATAAATATTTTAAATAAATATATTTTGGGGGTCCAGTTTCCATCAGCAGATGAGAAAAGCACAAAGTAGTTTCATTATCAGGATGGGGGAGAAAGTTTCCTAAACTTTGGTTTAAACCAGGGGTCTTCAAACTTGGCCCTTTTATGACTTGTGGAGTTCAACTCCCAGAATTCCTCAACCAGGCACACTGGCTGAGAAATTCTGGGAGTTGAAGTCTACAAGTCGTAAAAGGGCCAAGCTTGAAGATCCCTGGTTTAAAAGATGCAAAAAAAGTTTTCAATCTTGAGTGGAGGAAAGCAAAAATAATACTCTGTGTACCAAAAGATCCTATTTCCTCTTGTATACAGGGTAGTCCTTGACATACAACAGTTCATTTAGTGACCGTCTAAAGTTACAATGGCACTGAAAAAAGTGACTTATGACTATTTTTCACATTTAGAACCTTTGCAGCATCCCCATGATCACAAAATTCAGATGCTGGGCAACTGGTCCATACTTATGACCGTTTCTGTATCCCAAGATCATGTGATCACTTTTTGCAACCTTTGGACAAGCCAAATCAAGATGGAAGCCAGATTCACTTAATAACCATGTTACTAACTTATCAGTTGCAGTAATTCACTTAACAACTCTGACATCATAAAATGGGGCAAAACTCACTTAACAAATGTCTCTCTTACCAAGAGAAACGTTGGGCTAAATTGTGGTCATAAATCAAGAACTACCAGTATCTTGATGTAGTCAAAATGGTTCTAAACCCACAGCACAATTTTTTATACCAACAGGTATAAAAATGCAAAAATGTGAAAAAATCCCTCACCGCAACTACCATAAAATACCAATCCAAGACAGACATAGCATGCTGGATGAGCCCAGAATGCTGATCAATTTTTGGTAGAGAATTTAAAAAAAAAAAATCCAGAGAAAGGTATTTTGTGGTATTTTGTTACCAGTTCACCTCTTGGGATTTGCTAAAAATATGGCACTTTTCGTACAATATTAGTACAGGGAGTCCTCGACTTACGACCACAATTGGAACCAGAATTTTCAATGCTAAACAAGACGGTTGTTAAGTTAGTCATGCAAAGCGTTTTTCCACGGTTGTTCAGCGAATCATATGCTCGTTAAGCAAATCTGGCTTCCCATTGACATTGCTTGTCAGAAGCCAGGTGGGAAGGTCTCAAATGACACTCACATGACCCCAGGACACTGCAAAGGTCATAAATATATGCTGGTTGCCAAGTGCCTGAATTTTGACCACATGACTAAGGGGAAGCTGCAGCAGTTGTAAGGGCCAGAATTGTAACTTTGAACAGTTGCTAAACGAATGGGTGTAAGTTAAGGACTACCTAGACAGTGTTTCTCAATCTTAGAAACATTTAAATGGGCGGACTTCAACTCCCAGAACTCCCCAGCCAGTATGAATTCTGGGAGTTGAAATCCACACATCTTAAAGTTGCCAAAGTTGAGAAACACGGCTGTGGTACATAAACTACCGTACTTGGCCTTTTTTTTCTGCAGCAGCTGTGCTGAGCCCCAGGTCAGTTTTCCATTAGGAATTGTTGGTAACATCTGTCTGGCTTTTCTGTAACTCTTCTCCTCTTCCACATTAATATTGCTGGGTTTATTAGAAATAGCTTTTCTTTTCAGTGATTAAATTCTATAGTTTTTGGATGTTGCAAGATTCCACTGGCCTGTACAAATACTTTTCATTTCCCTTGTAAAGGTTGCTTCACCCCTAAGAAAATGGTAAGATCAA
This sequence comes from Protobothrops mucrosquamatus, assembly GCF_001527695.2. Classification (NCBI taxonomy): domain Eukaryota; kingdom Metazoa; phylum Chordata; class Lepidosauria; order Squamata; family Viperidae; genus Protobothrops; species Protobothrops mucrosquamatus. The sequence goes on along the minus strand of NW_015387049.1, from coordinate 406,702 downwards.
CTGTGCTTCTGATCTATGGAGAGAAATAGAGGCAGCTTATCTTGCTGTATGTCAGAGCAAGGATGATCAATGAGATTTTGGACATTCTGGGGAGGAGCTTTATGAAATTAGATTTAGAACTAGAACAGTGGTTCTCAACCTTTTTAATGCCGCGACCCCTAACCGGTCGTAAGTCGAGGACTAAACTGGTTGTAAGTCGAGGACTAAACTGGTCGTAAGTCGAGGACTACCCAACCGGTCGTAAGTCGAGGACTTTCCCTGCCCGGGAGCGCCACGCATACATGGTTCCGTCCCCTGCGCCGGCCGAGGCGTAGCTGGCAAGCGGCAGAGACGGAGCAGGCCGACCACCAGCTGGCCCAGCCCAAGGGAGGTAAGGCACCCGCCGGAAAAGGGGAAAAAAATGGCGGACAGCCTTGCTTGGCGACCCCCGTGAAATGGTCGATCGACCCCATATGGGGTCGCAACCCATAGGTTGAGAACCGCTGAACTAGAATAACAGAGTTGGAAGGGACCTTGGAGGTCTTCTAGTCCAGGGCTTTTCAACCAGTACCAATGTACCACCTGTGGTACCTGTGGTACATTGGCACCTGGCAGGTGGTACGCGACCATCCTAGAAAAGTGGTAGCGGGGGAGGGGAATGAACTGAACCGGTGGCAGCAACACACAAGCCTGAGCGAGAGACGGCTGGAGCTGCAGGGCTGTCAGGGCTCAGCGGAAGCCCCAGGATCAGTGCCAAGCTCCAGCTGGAGCTCGGCGCTGATCCTGGCCCTTCTGCTGAGCCCCGAAGAAGCGCCTATCAGCTGGAATGTTGCAGCCTCTTCGGAGTCTTGTGATTTACATTCAGATACTTGGCAACTGATTCATATTTATGACGGTCACAGTGTCCCAGGGTCATGTGAAGTGACCAAAACCTGCTGCAACCACCCAGCAGAGAGGGGGAATAAAAACCAAACACCCCCACCCCACCCCCGCTGCCAATCCTCAGCAGAAATGCTCACAACAATGAAAACCTCAGACAGGAGGAAGAGCGCCGCCTGGCGGGCAGGCAGGTGTCTTGCTCGGCTGTGGCTTGGGGGGACTTTTTTCAGTGCCATTGTAACTTCAAACAGTCACTAAGTGAACTGTTGTAAGTAGAGGACTACCTGTACTTTATCACTTTTTCCCCCTTTTTTTGTCATCAAGTTTTTGACACCTTGCTATATCCTAAAAGTGCCGTATCCTGAAAGTGGTACAATGGGTGAAAAGGTTGAAAAGCCCTGTTCTAGTCCAACCTCCTGTTCACGCAGGAAACCCTATACCATTTCAGAGAAATGGTTGTCTGATTCAAGTCTGCTTTTTTAACCTACATGGTATGTGTAAAAGGAAAAAAAAATTCCCTGGGACATCCTTGGATTATAGTAGCATAGTTAAAATACCAATTGTTTAATGAAAGTTGAACAGTGACTATATTCTACATTTATTCTATGATATATTCTACATTTATTTTCCTCAACCATTCACATAGGATGATAGTCTTCTCATCAGGACTTTTTGGTTTTTTTTGGGGGGGGGGTTAAGTTGTTTTGGTGAGGCTTCAGTTGCACGGTTTGGACTGTCACCTTGATTTTTTTGACCCCCTACCTAACAAGTCCCTTCCATCCCTCCATGAAGCCTTAGACCAGGGATCACCAACCTTGACCACTTTAAGACTTATGGGAGTTGGAGTCCACATGTCTTAAAGTGGCCAAGGTTGGAGACCCCTGTCTTAGACAATTGCTGCTAAACAGAGGAAGAGTAGCAAGTTATACCAGGCATCAACTTCAAGGCCTTTTTAAAAATTATTCATTGAATTCTGCTTACCTTTTTTAAATGCAGCGAACAAAAACGATGCTTTTAAAAAATGGCCATACATCTTTTGGATGAGCACACTAACATCCAAATCTGCCTTTTATTGGGATAAAGTGCCTGAGTCTCTCTGAAACTGCAGCCAAAGCATGAATCTGCTGACAGAAGAGCAAGAAGTTTCAAGCAACTTGATCTCTGGCTGTTACCAGATAAATGTTGTAATGTTGGTTGCATTGAAAGAAAAAAAACATTTTATGAAATCGTGAGCCATTTAGAAGGCCGCCCTGGAGACCCCAGGTTTGATCTTGCTACTTTGGTGATTGGGAGTATAACTTGCCTTTTGCTTCCTTATAGCATTTTTTCAATTCATCAACGTTGTTGGCTAACTAGCATTCCTAAGAATCTCCCAAAGTCTACTCAAACTCTGTTGTTGCAGATTATAATAACAACATTGGGAAAGCCTAGCAGAGATCCCCCCCTCTCCCCTCTTATGCTAAGGCAGTGGTTCTCAACCTTCCTAATGCCGCGACCCTTTAATACAGTTCCTCATGTTGTGGTGACCCCTAACCCCCATCCAGCTAGCCAGGGAGGGGGGGCAAGAAGGCCGTTCCACCGGCTCCGCCCAGCCTGGTTGGAGAAGCGCCCAGGTGGGGAGAGAGAGCGAGAGAGCGAGAGAGCCAAGAGGGTGACAGCACTGGCAGAGCTTAGTCCAGCCCCTCTGCCAGCCCGGCTGTTCCCCCCAGGCACTCCTCTTGTCCCGTTGCCCGCCCGAGCCGTCTGGGGGGCACCAGGAGGAAGAAGGAGAGGAGGAGGGCGAGGAAACCGCTGCCGCCGCCCCAGCCAGGACTCCGCGCTGCCTGGCCTCGCCCTCCGCCCATCCGATGGAGCCGCAGTGGGGGCTGGTACCGCGCAACCCCTGCCAGCCCCTCCGCCAGCCTGGCTGCTCCCCCCCAGGCACCCCTCTTGTCCCGGCGCCCGCCCAAGCTGCCTGGGGGGCAGCAGGAGGAAGAAGGGGAGGAGGAAGAGTAGGGCAAGGAGATAGAGGAGCGGTGTCTCGGTTCCTAAGACCATCGGAAATATGTGTTTTCAGATGGTCTTAGGCGACCCCTGTGAAAGGGTCGTTCGACCCCCAAAGGGGTCCCGACCCACAGGTTGAGAACCACTGTGCTAAGGAGAATCAGTGTGGGATAATCTTGAGCATTTCTTCACCTTCTCCTCTCTTTCAGGCTTAAGTTCATGTTTACAAAATAATCATTGAATTCCTTCTGCAAGATCATCTCCACACTCCCATACACAAAGAGGAGGTTTTCTTAAACAACAAAAGTTCCAGGCTAAGCTGCCTTGCCTGGGCCGTCTCGGAATTTCACAAGGAACAGCTTATTCCAAATACAGGCCTTTTTAGATACTGGGATTTCAACTCCCAAAATCAAGGAGCACAGCTGTTGGCTCTCCTATCTGGGAATTCTGATAGCCTGAACACACTTAATAGGTGCTGCAGCAAAATCTGGCACAGCTTCTGAGAGTCAAACAACACAGTCAATAATTTTTCAGAATGCAATTGCCACTCAGTAGATGTATGATCAAGTATAAAATATAGCGTTTGCTATATATTTCCTGAGAATACAAGACAAATATGTCGTAATTTCTAAAAGGTGTTTGAATAGCTCTTTGCTTGGGGGTAAAAACAGCATTGCAGATGCATGTTCTAAGAGCAGCCATTTTCTAAAAGATCCAGTTTCCTTTCTTGCAAACTTTTCTTCACTTCCCTGCATCAGTTTTTTCCTTCAGGGCAAGGAGCTGCCCCTCAAGGAGAAAAGTGCAGAGCGGACGCCTTGGATCTTTATCCAAAGTGCCTACTCCCAGTTGTCATTCATTTGATGCTGTGCTTGTTCTCCCTCTTCACAATCTGCTCAGAGATCCAGTTAATCAATTTCATAAACTTCATAATGCAATAGACATCTCCCTGGCTTTATTTTCCTGGCATGATTAAGTAAGTTATACTTCGGGAGCAGAATTCCTCAAACTAAATGGATAATACTGCAATTCTGTAAGATACTAGATGCTAGTATATAGAAGCTATGGCTGCCAGAAAGAGCCGTCATGAAAGAAACCCCTTTTTAGGTATAAAATGACCACTTTAAACATGAATTGTGTGTTCCATGAGTGAGACAGTTATTGCAATGATGGGATGTCAGAGCTACATAAATTTGCTTCAAAAGGGAGAAGGATGCAAAGTTGCTACAAGATTTATTAGGTACCCCCCCCCCCCTGGATTTCTAGTTCTTAATTCCACTACTTGAAAATGGGAGCCTCTCTATCCTGTATTATCTTTTCTTTGTTTTGGGGGTTGCATTTATATCGGTGTTGAGTCCTGATGACTACTTGGATAAGTCCTTACAGTTTTCAGGGCAAGATTTTGAAGTTGGCCATTGCCTCTTTGTTCAGGCTGAGAGGGAGTGACTGGCCTGAGGACACTGAGTTGGCTTTGTGTCTCAGGCAAGGCTAGAACTCACAAGTCTCCCGGTTTCTAGCCCTGGTGCCTTAACCACTTCCCCAAACTGCATTTCACCTTCGTTATCTATGGAAGTGCTAATATGCTTAGTGATGGCTGCTCCATATATATTTGGTTTATGATTTGGCTGCACTATTGGGCCAGGGTTTATGGCATGTTAGTTTTCAAGTCTGTAGCAAAGCTGCCTATGACCTTGCTTGGGAAATGTGTCCAGTCAGCCTAGAGAAAAATGTTTTCTAAGCCACCGTCATCAAGCTTTGATGAAGCCCACCTGGAGGCACACAAGTTGGACACTTGCTGTGCTGTTTAAACTGAAAACCAGTGTCCAGAACCAGATTCACCCAACACACGAAGCCAGCCACTGATCACAAGCACAGTGCTTGGAATAACGTGACATTCTAAGCCAGGGGTAGGTAGGCCTACCCCTGTTCTAAGCTGTCCTCTTTCCCACAGCTCTCATTATGGCTTAGAGAGACAGGACAGTTGTAGAAGAGAAAGTCATTTTATTGCATGTGTATACAGTATACATCAGTGATGGCAAACCTTTTAGAGACCGAGTGCCCAAAACCTGGTCCCGTCCCCCACTCCACCCCCCCGTCCCCCATCCCCCCCGCCCACAGGACCACTCACCGCCTCCAGGGCCTGCTGCAGATTGCACAGGCAGCCCAGCAGCGCTAGGGCAGCCACACCCTCTGCCCGCGCCCTGAAGTATCAACTGCATGTTGGGGTGTGAGGACAGAGTCTTGTCTACGCTGCCTGGCTGCCATGTCCTTGGCTGCGCTGCTGTGTGTGGGCCACGCTCAAGGACGAGTCTCCTTCAGGGGGGCTGCTGGAGAGGAGGGGGGAGGCAAGGCTGGGGAAATGGCACGTGTGCCCACAGAGAGGGCTCTGAGTGCCGCCTCTGGCACCCGTGCCATAGGTTCGCCACCACTGGTATACATCATTCCCTGTGTATACATTCCCCCATCACTGGGGAGCTCAAGGTGGCTTCCATGGAAGTATCATAATTTCATCCGCATTACAACAGACCTCCAAGGGAAGCTGAGCTGAGACTGATGGTCCAGCTTCAATTCACTCCATGGTTCAGTGAGGACTTGATCCTGAATCTCCCACACTTCAGCCATTATGTTAGGCTAGCTTTTGTTCCAGTTTCTGTTACCAGACTCCTTTTCCAGCTGGCAGTATCTGGATATTGAACCTTAGGTCTCCTTCTGGGCAAAGCGAATGCTTTCCCATGTGGGCAGTCCATCTGAGAAGGGTTTGTCTGTTGCCAGAAAAGTCAAGAAACTGCAGTTGTGAGATCAACGGCCCCTTTTTTCCATGCATGGAATCACGAGAGTGAAATAAGACAGGGATCCTCAACCTTGGCAACTTTAAGACTTGTGGACTTCAACTCCCAGAATTCCTCAGCCAGGAGTTGAAGTCCACAAGTCTTAAAGTTGCCAAGGTTGGAGACCCCTGAAATAAGAGATACTGCAGTCTCCTCCCACCTCAAGGAGCCCATCATCTGTCCTCTGCCTAGTACTAGATTGGATGTTGAAGAAAAACAAGACCCCAAATGAATGTTGCAGTCTTTCTAAACCCAAATAGAGTCAGCATCAGAACTCTCATCAGTCTGTACATAACAAAGCAGTTGGTTTTTTTTTGCCTTAATGTTTTCTGTGTTCTTGGACATGCACACACCCCCTCCCTCCCAAGGCTCTTTGCCATTAATCCTTGGCATGAGATGGTAAACTCTTCAGGGCCATTAAATAGATATTTCAGTCCTCTGCTCTCTGAGCTACAAGCTCCAATTAATAATTGAATAAGTATCAGCTTTCAAAGCACCACATTCCATATAACAAGCTTGGGTTTGTTTTGTTTTCTTTTTCCTGACATTGTAGAAATCATTCAGTTGCACAGTTGTGCAGCTTCTGCATATTCGAAAATCTCTAAAGTTTCTGGTCTTGTTTTTTTTTTTTTTTTTGCAAAACTGCGTTCAGATTTTAAAACAAAACAAACAGAAACTTTTCTTGATTCTGGGTCTCCTGTCTCAGCATTGCCCAGGCTCAATCTGGCTTTGCCTTCAGGCCTGCACAAGTCCTGTCACATCCCGAGATTAAACAAATTTAATGTTTGATCCCGCCCACACTGTTAACATCAAGATATTACTGGCCCACTTCCCTGTTGCATTGTGATTGAATTTTTTTTTAAGAAGTGCAACCTGTGGCTGCAAACAAAGGGGAGGGGGTTCCTGTCTTGTGGGGACTGTCAATCCATCCTGATTACAGGTAGTCCTCGACTTATGACCACAATTGAGCCCAAAACTTGTTGCTAAGTGAGACATTTGTTAAGTGAGGTTTGCTTCATTTTATGACCTTGCCACAATTGTTAAGTGAATCACTGCAGTTGTTAAGTTAGTAACAACTGTTAAGTGAATCTGGCTTTCCCATTGATTTTGCTTACCAGAAGATTGGATAAAAGCAATCACATGACCCCTGGACACTGCAACCATCATAAACATGAACCAGTTGCCAAGCATCTTAATTTTGATCACGTGACCATGGGAATGCTGCAGTGGTCATATGAAAATCAGTGATAAGTCACTTTTTTCAGTGCCATTGTAACTTTGGTCACTAAATGAACTGTTGTAAGTTGAGGACTACTTGTATACATAGCAAGCAAATAATCACTTTTCAGAGGCCTGTACTACATATTATAACTCCCGCCAATTTAGTAAATCTTTAGTAAATTAGAAATATTTTTTCGGTTGGGAGGCTACCTGCTCTCCATATATCATACCAAGATCCATTCCTCAACATATCCCCTCACAGACATTTTCCTGATAGAAGAGAATCTGTTATTCAGGATTGAACTGTGGGGTGTTCTCTGAGCTTGGTTGTCTTATGCAAATATTTCACTACCAAACTAAGTAACATTATCAGTACACTGAAGCTGTTACCTAGTTGGGTAATCAAATGTCTGGAAAAAAACAACCACTAAAGCTGTTACCTAGTTGGGTAATCAAATGTCTGCAAGAAGATAGCCAAGCTCAGAGAGCACCGAGGATCCCACATACTTTTTCCTTTGTCAGAGCGAATTGGAGTTGGCAATCCTGATAAAAAACAAGATTTGCAGTTCTGCCTCCGATAATCAAATTCAGTCAACAGAGTACTTGAGTTAGTTACTCGAGCAGTTTTATTGCACTGGGGACAAATCTTGATACTGACAGATCAAGGAGCGTTTCTAAGTGTTATGTTAGCTGTTGTTAGATGTCAAAAGAAAGAGGGTTGTATAAGAATTTATTACGTGTTAAGAATATTGAATAAGCATCAAGAGAACTGGAGTCTTCTCTGTTTTTAAAGAGCAATAACAACGTACCTTGAATTTCAGCACATGGAGGTGGTCACAGGATAGCAGTTTGAGCTCTTTTTATGAAAAAATGATTTCATTATGATTTGTTTTTCTACTTAACATCTTAATCTTAGGAGCCCACTTTTTCATTTGTATACGCCAATTTGGAATTGGGAAGTTAAACACAAAAACGTTTTGGTCCCAATCCGGTTGTCTTCATTTCTTTTATATCCCACGGAAATCAATAGCAATTCTCAGCCGGAATGTGAATTAGGCCAAATTACTGTGTGTTGTAAGGGGAGAATCTGATGTAGAATTATATTACTGGCTCCCCCAGTGAATTTGCATATGTTAAATTATATGCCTGCATATAATACAAAAGTGTGCAGGAGCAGGGGAGATGCATTCTGCTATACAAGGAGTCCTTGACTTGCAACCATTTGTTTAGCAACCATTCAAAGTTACAGTGGTCAAGGGCACTGAAAAAAGTGATTTATGGCTGGTTCTCACACTTATGACTGTAACAGCTTTCCCCATGGTCCCTTGATTTGGCTGCTTGGCAACTGGCATATATAAATGACAATTGCAGAGTCTTGGGGGGTCATGTGATTGCAATTTGGGACTTTCCAAGCCAGCTCCAAACAAAAAGTCAACAGAGGAAGCTGGATTTGCTTAATGACCAGGAGTTTCCCTTGACAACTGCAGTGATTCACTTAGCAACCATAGCAAAAAGGTTGTAAAATTTGGCACGACTCATTTAAGAACATCTTCCTTATTAGCAACAGAAATTCTGATCCCAGTTGTAGTCATAAGTTGAGGACTACCTGTATTTTTACAATCTAATGATAACCTTAATCACTGGATCACTTGCACTGCACTCCAGAAAATTAAACGTATTTGTATTTAATCTAGGTCCTAAGGCTGTGGGGAGGATGATTACCTGTTGTTGTTTTTTTAAACTTCTCTCAGTTTAATTGTAAGATTTAGCTGAGTTTAATAAATAATATATTCAATGCTATACTATAGTTTTATTTTGTAAAATATATATGTTTTGCATTTTTCAACAACGCTTGCCTGCTCAACCATGCAGTACACAGAAAGACCGCCGATATTTTGCCCGTGCTGATTTTCATGGATATAGAAGTTGCAAGACTTTTGTGCAGAAATAATTTTCCCCAGATGTTTCCAATATATTTTACCTATGAATATGTAATTTATTCTCTTTCCTATATGCTAGGGGTCATCAAACTTGGCCCTCAACTGCCTGGCTGAGGAATTCTGGGAGTTGAAGTCCACAAGTCATAAAATGGCCAAGTTTGAAGACCCCTGCTATATGCTTTTTTTAAAAAGGGGGGGGTCCAATAATTGCTCATTGCTGACACATCAGATCCTTCAAATTGCCAGAGATAAAATTATTTCTGAAAATTGTTAATAAAGCCACAGCTCTGTCAGCTCTGCCTGATACAGTTGATACCTTAGTTTAGTCTAAGGTAAATGGGCTGTTTCCCATGATGCTAGCCTGGATGTTTTTAAAACATGTATAGGATTATGATTCCCATCATCCTGAGCCAGCAGGTGCTCAAGAAGAAGATGATTGGAGATCCCTCCCAAACATCTGTAGGGCACCATATGGGGAAAGGGTTCCATACCTTTTGTGACAGCTGCTCCAGCATGGCTTAATGCAGTGATTTTAAGATGTTCATGCTGTTATTACATTATGGTATTTACTGAGCAAAGAATGTAATAGCTTCCTGCAGTCTTGAAAGGTAATATTCCTCTCCTGCATTCTGAACTGTTTCAAGGTCAAAAACATACTGAGTGCGAAGAAAATGTATATCTTCCTGGCTTGGTAACTGCTGATGCCTTTTGTTTTCAGCAGATTCATGTTCTACTGTAGAACAGCCTTCCTGATTTTAACACTTTCCAGATGTGAGGGCTGGAATTCCCAGAAGCCTCAGCAATGGCTATGGTGGCTGGGAATTCTGGGAGTTATATGTATATTTTTGGAGATAGCTAGGTTGGAGGGTCTTAGGGTTTCAGAAATGGCATCTGTAGTATTTCAACCTAGTGACAGATTTTATCTTCCTGGGCTCCAAGATCACCGCAGATGGGGACTGCAGCCAAGAAATTAAAAGACACTTGCTCCTGGGGAGGAAAGCTATGGCAAATCTAGACAGCATACTAAAAAGCAGAGACATCACCCTGCCAACAAAAGTACGTATAGTCAAGGCCATGGTTTTCCCAGTTGCAATATATGGCTGTGAAAGTTGGACCATAAGAAAGGCTGAGCGCCAAAGAATAGAGGCCTTTGAACTATGGTGCTGGAGAAGACTCCTGCAAGTCCCCTGGACTGCAAGGCGATCAAACTGGTCAGTCCTAGAGGAGATCAACCCTGACTGCTCTTTAGAAGGCCAGATCCTGAAGTTGAAACTCAGGTACTTTGGCCACCTAATGAGAAGGAAGGACTCACTGGAGAAGAGCCTAATGCTGAGAAAGATGGAGGGCAATAGAAGAAGGGGACGACAGAGAAGGAGGTGGCTGGATGGAGTCTCTGAAGCAGTAGGTGTGAGCTTAAGTGGACTCCAGAAGATGGTAGAGGACAGGAAGGCCTGGATGAACGTTGTCCATGTTGTCACAGTGGGTCGGACACGACTTCGCAACTAACAACAACAAGTATTTGAACCATTGTTAGGCCTGGTAGCTTTCACAGAAGACATCTGCACAGTTAGTCCTCAATTGAGACTGTTCTGTGGTGCGGTCGTTAAACAAGGCATCAGGTGACCATACCTGATTTTACAACTTTTTTGCCACTGTTGTTAAGCAAATCACCACAGTCCTTAAGTCAGACATTGCATGACCCCAACTTGCAATCTTCCCCTATTTGTAACCCAGAGTTGAAATGAGGGGTCCTTGGTGCTCTCTGAGCATGGTTGTTTTCCCAAACTAGGTAACATCATCAGTGCTAGTCCTAATTTGGGTAATGAAACAAAGTCCTGTAATGTAAAGAACATTGACTTCATTTACAATGAAGTCTTTAATAAATCCCATAAAATGTGTTTTAAAAGCATGCACTTGTTAAAACTGTGTGAACACAGGGCAGGAATCCTACCCAGAGAGAAACATCCAGCGGTACCAGGGAACTGAAGATAAGCTAAGATAAGATAACATTTATTGTCATTTTTTTACTGTGGGCACAACAACACACATCAAAAATGAAATTTAGTTGCCCGCTCTCAAAGTGAAACACATACATGACACACACCTAAACACACTATGTACAACATGTATAGACCCACACCCCTACATATACATAACAAATAAATATTAAATACTGTCCATCTTGAATATATAACGTAAGGAGGAAGCTTGAGAGTTCACAAGGTTAATGCTGTATGGAACAAAACTGTGGCTGAATCTGGATGTTCTGCTTCAGATAACATGGAGCCTCCTCCCAGAAGGTAACAAGGAAAACAGGTCGTGAAGAGGATGTGTAGTGTCTCAGACAATCTTGCGGACCCTGCTCAAGCAATGCTTATATGCTATGTCCTGGATGGGAGGGAGGGAACTGCCAATGATCTTTTCAGCCATCCTCACCACTCTCTGCACTGGCTTCCTGTCTGAAGCAGTGATGCTTCCAAACCAGACCGTGATGCTGTATGACAGGATGCTCTCGATCGTCCCCCTGTAGAAAGTGGTCAGGACAGGGGAAGGAAGATGTGCTTTTCTCATGCAACGCAGAAAATGCAGGCATTGCTATGCCCGCACTGCTATGCCCGCACTGCTATGCCAGCTTTGCTGGCTGAGGAATTCTGGGAGCTGAAGTCCACAAGTCTTAAAGTTGTCAAGGTTGCAGACCCCCGTCTTAGGCTTTTGAACTCTTAAATTGCATGATAGCTATTTCTTTGCCCCTGGCGTCCAATTTTACTGCCCTACTGTGCAATGAGAGTTAGAAAGATAATGTGTCCCATCTCTTCTTCTTTTTTTTTAAAGAAACCTTTTAGCCAGAAAGCTTTTAACAGCCGTTTTCTTAATTTGTGGCTACATGCAGTGGCTGGGGACTTGGGTTGCAACCATCAAGACTCCAGATGATCTGCTTTCACTGGTTGGGTTGTACCGTATCTCCGCGGTGGCTGCCCTGCATGCTTTTTAGTCCCTCCTGTCAATGCAGGTTGCACGTCAGTTGGTGTTTTTATTGCTTTAAATAGTAATGCAAGATTACATAAGTGAAGTCAAGCAGAAACTTTATAGAAACAAAGTACAAGCAGTCCTTGACATACAACCATTTGGTTAACAACTGTTTGAAGTTAGTATCGTGCTGGAAAAAAGGTGACTTACGACTGTTCCTCCCATTTACGACTGTCACAGTCGTGGGATCAAAATTCAGGCACCTGGCAATTGGCATGACTTTACGGTTGCTGCGTAAAGGGGATTCCAACCGCTATGACTTGGAATCAGACTGGAGTTTGGAGTTCCTGACCTCAGTGAGAACCATAGGCTTATGTCAGATCATCTCAGACCCAGTTTACACAAGGGGAAGTATATTTGATCTAGCCCTTACTTTGTAGCATTTGGGACATGACTTGAGGGTGGAATAAATTATTATCAGTCAGTCCTTTGTTGTGAGCAAATCACCATGAGGTTTGTTGGTACCACCAACCTTTTCTAGAAGATGGGACCAGTTAGGAGGGTCTGTCCTAGGTGCCCCACGGGATGCTCTTGGTTTTTAGAAGGTGCTTGGTCCCTCATTCTGCCTGGCCCCTGACTTTAGCTCAGCTCCCTCCCTATGAACATTTAGAGAGGGCTGTGAAAATGATCCTCTTCCATAGAGTCTGCCTGCTCAAACAACTGAAAACGGTGATTTAGCAAGGAACATGGGGTTTAAAGTTGATTTCCTATGGTAGGATAACTGCGAAAAGCTTTTAGGAACTTTTATAATATGATTTTAAAATTCCAGGACTATTGCCTTTTAGTGTTGCAGGACTCCAGTGTTTTATGGCATGGGTAGTCCTCACTTAACAACCGCAATTAAGCCTGGAAGTTATGCTGTAAGTGGATCATCACATAACCTGACTTGATTTTACAAGCATTTTTATGATGGTTGTAAAGTGAATCATCATGATTGTTGAGTGAACCACATAGTCATTAAGTGAATCCATCCTGGTGGTCGCATGAATGGGGGACTCTGCAAATGGTCATAAATGGGGACCAGTTGCCAAATGCCTGAAACGTGATCACATGACCATGGTGTGTGTGTATGTGTGTGTGTGTAAAACATCAAAATGTAATCATAGGATGATTTATAAGTACCTCTTTTGGGATGCTTCGTAACTTTGAACGGTCATTAAGCGACCCATTGTTAATTGACAACTAGCTGTATTCTCAGCTGCCTTGAGATTTGATGTAAGGGGCATACAACAATAGTAATGCGAATAAACAATAGCTTTTATAATTTTGGACTTTTTTTATTTGTTTTTCTATATTTTTTAAAAAAAATTGTTGGCAATTGCAATTACTGTGTATTTTTTTGAAGGATGAAGTGAGCGCACGTTACTGCTTTGTATTTTATTTTCTTGTTGTACTTTTTGAAGTGCCAGTTTTTGGGGAAGAAAGGTAGAATATTAATCCATTCAGCCAGGGCTATCTGCAACTGGTGGTTACATTGGTGCTATCAAACTCCACCTGATTTCATTTGTGTTGCATATTGGAAAAACCAGGCAGAGCTTCAATTGCACAATCAGGGCTGCCATCTTGACTTTTTTTACCACAACCTGCAAATACCCTTGCGATCCATCATGTTAATTTACATGCAGTTCCAGCCTTGGCTTTTTGCAGACATTGCCATTATTGGCTCATTCTGGAAGCCTTAGAAAAAAAAAATACAGGTAGTCCTCGACTTACTACTGGTTGCTTAGCAACTGTTAAAAGTTACAAGAAGCTGCTTATGACCCAGATTCGAAGTTCCAACATCTGTGTCTCCCCCCTCCCCTTATGGGCACACAATTGCATTTTGGGTGCTTGTTTATTGTGCTCCATAGTCACATCATTAATTGATTTATCTTTGCTGGAAACCAACATTTACTTACAGTTTCCAGCAAAAACTGCCCCATACCAAACAATGGGTTCATTTAAAGACGGCTGCAAAAAAAGTTAAAAACTGGGCGCAGTCACATGGTGACCTGCTTTATGACCATCACTAGTAATGACTGAAATTGTGCATTCAATTGCATTTATAAGTCGAGAACCACCTGACCAGTTCAGTTGTTCAGGGCAGCAAACAGACCTGGGAAAGGGATTCTGTGGGCCACCATCCACTACAGCCCTTGCATTGACTTCACACCCATTTCCGTTTTTGTGCCACAGCACAACCCTTCTCTGCCTCCCCATTTCAATGTTTTTCAACAGCTCCTTCTTGGGTCCATTTATTTCTTAGGACCCTTTTTTATCTTGCATTAAAATTCAAGCCTGCAAATATAACTTTATTTTGCTTTAAATATGTGATAAGTAAGTGTTCAAATTCCTTTCTTTGGGATTAGTATGATTGAATATGTTACACTTTTATTTTTTGCTAAGGAATTGGTAGAATTAGGAATTATGACAAAGTTGCAGCAATATGTTAGGCGCAGGGGTAGGCAACCTTGGCTCTTTTATGACTGGTGGACTTCAACTCCCAGAATTCCTGAGCCAGCCACGCTGAGGGGAAAGGGAGAGGTTTCCATGCTGAGCCATGCTGGCTCAGGAATTCTGGGAGTTGAAGTCCACGAGTCATAAAAGAGCCAAGGTTGCCTACCCCTGAGTTAGGAAGATATGACTCCTTGGGATAAGGCACTTCTGGAGACTTACAGATGTTGCAAAGTGAAAATCTTGTCTAAAGCACTTCCTGCTAGAGCAGGGGTAGGCAACCTTGGCTCTTTTATGACTGGTGGACTTCAACTCCCAGAATTCCTGAGCCAGCCATGCTGAAGGGAAAGGGAGAGGCTTCCAAGCTGAGCCAAGGTTGCCTACCCCTGTGGTAGATTATACCCATCAAGGGACATGGTTTTTGCCACTTTCAGATTCCATTCTAAATGCAGCTGGTTTTTCTCTTGAATTTTATGTAGAATTTCTGTTTATTCCTTTTTCATTGCCTCCCCTGCCCACCGTGGTGCTCTGCTTTTGTTCTCTCAAGGTAAAATTTTCCTTATGGGGATGATGGAGGCTGTGGGGGATCTTCGGTTGGAAACAGCTAATTCTTTGAAAAACAAGGTTTGCAAACCTTTTTCTTTAGTCTGCGGCGTTCTCCTGCCCCCTAGAGGATTGCACTGTCATTGCAGTGGTTTATTACCATTTGTGTGAGGCCATGGAAGTTACTCTGCTTTTGGGAAGTTGGCGTTAAATCAATTTTTGCCCAATCCAGTATGACTACATGTTGAAATATTAACTGGATATCTTGTGTAAACGAGTGAAGGAAGTTGGAATTTGCAACCTTACACAATTGATGAGCATTAGGAACCCTTTGGAACATCTGACAGTGAGGACAGTTAATCAGCTTGCCTCCAGAAATGTGGGTCCGCCATCACTAGAAGTTTTCAAGAAGAGATCAGATAGCCATTTGTCTGAAAGGGTCTTCTGCTTGAACAGAGGGTTGAAGGGACCTTAGAAGACCTCTAAGATCCCTTCCAACTCTGTTATCGTACACTGTAAGGCAGGGGTAGGCAACCTTGGCTCTTTTATGACTCGTGGACTTCAACTCCCAGAATTCCTGAGCCAGCATGGCTCAGCTTGGAAACCTTTCCCTTTCCCCTCAGCATGGCTGGCTCAGGAATTCTGGGAGTTGAAGTCCACGAGTCATAAAAGAGCCAAGGTTGCCTACCCCTGCTTTAAGGTAAGATCTGTCCCTATCCTCCTATTCTTCCACAAGAGCCTGAAGACTTGGCTCTGCCAGTTGGCCTGGAGATAAAATGTGAAAGTTCCACATTACAGGTAGCTGGACTGATGGAGACTCTACCTCCCCACCATCCCTCGCTCTCTGCTTTCCATCCATCCATCCATCCATCCATCCATCCATCTCTTTGGCTATCATATTGAGGTATTATTCTCATTGCGTTCCTTTGCCATTGTTTATTTTATTGTTCTATTATTTTACTTCCATCCTGTTAACACTCCTTTCATTTTTCTTCCTTTTTATTATTGTAAACCTCCTAGAGTAGCCCCACATCAAGACAGGCGGCAAATAAATTGAACAAATAAATAAATTAGGTTGGGGAAGGCTGGGAAGACTCTGCAGTGTGGTGGTGATGATAATGACATCACCATAGAAGTCTGCAAAGGGGGATTAGAAAAACATCTGAGCAAATTTGGAACAAAGACTTGACTGTAGGCTCTCTGACAAAACATTTGCCATTTTCTAATGCAGAAGGCAATTTTGTAGTGTTCCCCCTCAGGATGGTCCACGGCTCCTAGCACACTTTTGACAATTTTCTTATTTTGAAAGCATCAGATTGCAACTACTCACCATTTTTCCTCTTGTGGTTCAAGATGACATTTTTGTAAAAAAAAAAAAAAAAAAGTTCCAGGTAACCAGTTTTTATTTTTCTATTTTAAAATTTAAACAGAAACTGTGGTAGGTAATATAGCAAGAACCAAGAAAGATGCATGGGATGGGAGACATTGGACTCGTGATATTGCTCAAATTAATATCAATTGTTTTGGAACAAGGGTGGACCCCTTTCTCTCTTGCTTATGTGGCTTTACAGTCCCCTGGTTGTGTATTGTGAGAACACCATGCTGGATTGCCTGAAAATACTTTGGCTGAACAGCATGTCTTTATGTAACCATCATCTGCTATTCTTCCAAGGTGGGACTAAGACTGTACCATTTCAGTTGAAGATGCAGGATTCTACTTCTGAATATCCCTTCTTACTGAAATCAAAGCTTCACACACAAAAAACAGCTTAGTCAGTGCAACAAGGAGGAACACTGGAATAAAACCAGTTGGGTCTCCTAGTTTTTTGGTTATGCACAGAGCATTAAAAATGTGACCATTCCCTCTTTCCCCCCCGCATCTCAAGTGGTATGCTCCTTACTCTGCTGCATGTATAGACTTGGCCAGAGTTCTTGAGTAACACTTTCAATGTGTGTTTGTTTGTGTATGTGTACAGAAAATTGTCAGGAATGTGGAACTGCCCAGCTTTAAAAAACAAAGCAGAAGTACAAGAGAGGACTTGTGGTGTATTCTCACTTCCTGCTGCAATTAGTTGCTAATTTGAAACTCTGCCTTGTAACTTTAGTTTTCTTTCATGTCCTTCATCAGCTGGGCTGCTGAAGAAGGAGTGTTACTGCCTCTTTTAAATACATGTTGAAAACTCTTCGCATTTTTTAAAAAAGATTTGTATCCTATCTTTATTACTTTATAAGTAACTCAAGGTGGCAAAAATATATAATGCTCCCTCCTCCTATTTTCCCCACAACAACAAATCTGATAAGTAGGTTGGGCTGAGAAATAGGGACTGGCCCAAAGTCATCCAGCTGACTTTGGCGCTTAAGGCGGGACTAGAACTCACGGTCTCCTGGTTTCTGGGCCAGCACCTTAACTGCAACACCAAAATGGCTCTCCATTCATGGCATGAATGGGGTTGAGAATCTCTTTAATATTGCAGATTGAGTGTGATATTCATAACTATCCAAAGGAGGGACAAGTGGGGACACACAACATGTTCACCATATCGCTATAGTGCAATGAATGAATGAGATAACTTGCATTAGTTGCATGGTGCAAATTGCACAAATGACATAATTAGAATGTTTGCATATCTCTCACGATGCCCATGATACAATCATGGCTTGTGCAGGACGTTGGTGTTACTGGATTGGTAGCAACTTTATTTCTGATGTTTTCTGTCAGTTTTTAGGACAGGGAAGAGGGCATAGGCAAAAAGGTGTGTTTTAAAATCCTGCCAGTTAACCTGTGATAAAGACAAATAAACCCTTATGGAACCAAGTTACCAGCCTTTCAAGAACTGGTTCCTACCCCCAAATTGTTTTATCAGAGTGCTGCCAGCAACAGGCAGATGCTATTTGTGATCTGCTGGCGTTCATACCTTGGGGGGGGGGGGAGGAAAACTTCCTTCCTGTGGCAACTCTCTTCCTTGTAATAAGAGATTGAGACATAAATAACTTCTTTTGTTCAGATGCATTTCATATTCCCTCCTGCCACTGTCCAGACTATGCAGAAACAGGAATAAAGAAAAATTTCAGAAGGTGGAAATGGTAATTACTACATTTGTAACTGTTGCAAAGAGCACAGGAAGTCACTTCTTTAGATACCTTTTTTCACATTTTCTTTTATTCTTTCATATTTCTTTTTCCCCTTACTTTTCCTTTTCTGTTCCCATCTGTTTTTAGTTTTATGTACTTTTTTATATTAATTATATTAAACTGAGAAAAAAAAGAAACAGGAATAAAAGATCTGGGACTCCCCCAAGATTACAAAAATCTAATCTTCACTCAGGTCCTGTTGGTCATACCGACTGGAACTGCTGATAATTGTTATGCCTAAATTCCTTAAGAAGAGACACTCTGTCCAAAACAGACGTAGGAGGAGAGCTATGTTAATTTATTGTAGCCAGGAGGAGTCTGATGGCACATTTCCTGACTAGCAAATTTTATTAAAAGGCACCTACAGCTGATGACAGCTTCTGGCTTTTAATAAATGTGTGAGATGGGGAAGGTGCTACCAGGTTCCTGATTTCTGTTCAAAATAGTAAGGGTTTAAAGCAGAGGTATCCAACCTTGGCAGTTTTAAGATTTGTGGATTTCAGTTCCCAGAATTCCCCAGCCAGCATGGCTGGCTAGAGAATTCTGGAAATTGAAGTCCACAGGTCTTCAAAGTCTTGACATTTATTTTACATTCTGCTTTATTAAGCTTATAGGCCACTTCAATCATGAACTATTGTCTACAGAAAGATTTTCAACTTTTGATAAATCAATCTGTAAAGTTACAAAGTCACAAAGCAGACACTCTGTTTATGCATGTTTATTTGTATTTGTAATTGTTTTTAATTTTATCCCTTACTTATTATTTTTAGTACCCATTTCACTTTGTAACATTGTTCTCAACCTTTCTCAGCTGAAATGCAGGAAGCTCATCAGAAAATGTTGAGTTTCCAGATCTTATTTGCCACTTAGTAAGAATATAGAGGTGATTATGTTACAAACACACACAAACATTTGAATGACACAGATAGTTGCAGGCAGAATTACTGACATGTTGATTTGCATGGCACCCACATATGTAGTTAACACTCCCACATTATTTACTCAATGAATTAATCTCAGCAGTTGTTTCCATCACTACTTTTTATTTGTAATACTTTGTCTTGTTTTCCTGACTCAAGGCAACCAAAACAACCAAATCACTATCTTCTTCTTCTTCTTCTTCTTCTTCTTCTTCTTCTTCTTCTTCTTCTTCTTCTTCTTCTTCTTCTTCTTCTTCTTCTTCTTCTTCTTCTTCTTCTTCTTCTTCTTCTTCTTCTTCTTCTTCTTCTTCTTCTTCTTCTTCTTCTTCTTCTTCTTCTTCTTCTTCTTCTTTTTCTTCTCTTCTTCTTCTTCTTCTTCTTCTTCTCCTCCTCCTCCTCCTCCTCCTCCTCCTCCTCCTCTCTCTTCAATATCCACTGTGTTAACAATATAAGACAATGTTTAAAAAGCCCAGAAACATCACACACCTGTTATCCCAAATTAATAAAAGCAAATGGAGAAAAGCTAATTGTGCAAAACTCATGGACTAGAGCAGTGTTTCTCAACCTTGGTAATTATAGGTTGTGTGGACATAAACTCCCAAAATTCCTCAGCCAACAGGTTGAGAAACACTGGAGTAGAGCAAAGCTACGGGCTAAGCTTCTAATATTAACTACGGTAGGAGGAAATTCCATCTTTGCCGTCTTGCCAAGAGAGGCATCTGGCATTCTCATAGGAAATGTTCTGTAGGTTTTAGGAGGTGTTGTTTTGATCCTATATCCACTGCTGACAGGTGTAAGCTTCACACCGATCAGTAAAAGCAATGCAGAAGATTAATCTCAAATGGAAATGGCGCCTTCCATTTTTCTGAATCATGAATATTTTTTATAATAATGGTTCCTCTTAACAATTAATACAATCAGACTTTCTGTGAGATTTTTTGGAATTAGATGGCCACTTGAATGTTAAAGCTATGATGGACTGGAAGAAGCCCATGTTTAAGTCTCAAGCACACAAACACACACCAAATTGACCTTACTGGGCAATTTGACTGCTCCCCAGAATTGCTTCAAAATGGGATGGGCAGCAAATTAATTAATTACTTGAGGCAAATTACTGTCTCAGCCCAAAATCCCTCATAGCCTATTGTGTGTGTGGGGGAGAATGGAAGACAGCATGCTGTGACAGATTTTGAAAGCTATGTATTTATATATACATGCAACATACCATAACTGAACTAATTCTGCCTAACTTAACTATTTCAGTCTGTGCTGGCGCCAGGGACATGTTTAATAAATGGATTTCTAACAACTGCACTGCTGCAAACACCAAGTACCTTTTAACACAGGGTCACAGTGGCAGCCTCTCAGGCTGTTTTTAAAATTCTCCTGGTGCCTTACCAAGGAGAGGTTTTCTTCTCAGTGATAATTTAGGCATTATTAATTCAAAGTAAAATTTCCCAATCATGGGATTATAAAAGTTGGAATCTATTCTGTACTGGTCAGATGATCTGGTTCCAAATGGGCAATAAATATGATCTGAGGATTCAAAAAGAAATCCTATTGAGAGGAACAGGGGAAACAGGGCATGTGAAGTCTTAGAAATAGAAAATGGATATGCTATTACTCTTCACGAACTTGGAAAGATGCCAGCAAGGAAGGGTTGTGACCTGTCATCCCAGAATTCTAGACTCCGACACAGCACGAAGACTGAACTTAGTTAAATGTTTGAGAAAACGCCACAATGTCTATACTGATCTCTTGCAGCATGCAGAGTTGTGGAAATTTTTTTTTGGGGGGGTGCTATGTGAAGAAGGGTTACTTGCACAGCCCAATAAATTGGGCCAAGAATGATGGGTGCTCTCCGTTTCTGTCAAACAGTCTCTGAGCGATATTCTAGATGTTGTAATATGGAGACAGTGATGCAGACTTTAAAACTCAACTCTGCAGAGGCAAATGCATTGCTTCTGCAGAAATAAAATTGATCATTTGCCCACAGGGTGTCAGCATTTTGTTGTATCTATAGATTTATATATCTCAGCAACTGACAGCAAAAACTTTCTGGAAACAAGGCTGTGATAAATCACTTGCATATTATTGCCAAGAAAACTACAGGGATGTGTCCATGAATTTCTCCATGAATTTGTTCACAGAGTATTGTCTGTGTCCCCATTCCCCCCCCTGCCAAAAAGTCACCTCTCCCAATGTGATCTGTCTATTTTTTATGCTCATTGCACATAAAATATGGGTGGAAGATCAGTTGCAACTTTGGTCTTGAAGCCTAAGTACTCTGTGGGTTATGCTGGCTGGGGAATTCTGAGAGTTGAAGTCCACAAGTCTTCAAATTGCCAGGTTTGGAGACCCCTGCTCTAGATGTATAGATGCCTACAATATGCTCATAGTGCATGTGGTAGTCTAAAAAGGGTTTCCCTATCTGGGCAATCTTGAGAGGTGTGGACTTCAATCCCCAGAATTCCCCAGCCAGCATGGCCATTGCTAAGAATTCTTTAAGTTGAAGTCCCCACATCTTCAAATTGCCAAGTTTGAGAAACGTTGGCCTAAAGCCTTACAGGATGTTCAAAGCATGTCTCAATATGTTTTACATTTTAAGTTTTACAATACTTAGGGTTACAATACATACCTCTGAATCATTATTCTAGACCTGTTGCTTCACTTCTTCTGGCAAGCTGTGAACTGTCCAAGATGTGGCTTTGAAGTATGAGAAGTGGACCTTTTCATTTTGGAGCAGGCCCATTCCTGGAATGTGATCTTTCCACTTGGCCAGTTTAAAACATTTTAGTGCCATCTTCCCACAGTTTTTAGGTTGGTTTACTGTACAATTTATTTTTTTTAAATGCCATCAACAGCTACTATAATGACATAATATATAAGTTGATGATTATGTATAAACACATCTAAGCTGTAAACATTTTAGAAATCTATTTTAAATGGGGAAGGACCATTGGTGGTTGAGTCCTACTTGGAAAGATTTCCCAAGGCCTGCTGCCTAAAATCATGTATAACAGCTGTGGGGTGGTGAACCTGGTGGGTCAGTTGCCCCAAATGGTAGAATATACAGTATCCTTGATGGATGTCGCATACATTGACTGGGGAATTCTGGGAGATGAAGTCCACACATCTCAAAGTTGCTAAGGTTGAGAAACACTGATCTATGACTGCCAAAAACTGAAAGAATCTGGTAGCCTCTTTTCAGTCTAATACATTTTATGAAAAGGTATAAAATCTTCATGAAAATGTTTGCCTTTTAATGACACTTGGTACTCTCAAAAAATTCTGCCAAAGATTTTTGGAAGAGTTGCTTTTGAGGTTTTTTTGCCTGCAAACTAAGGCATCTCCAACTTCTTCAGACCCGGCATATTTTGACATGAGCAGGCTGTTAACATTTCTAGGCTTGCTCTTGGTGGAAAACCAGCTCTCTGAAGCCTCAATTGTCAAGTTATAGCTTTGTATAAATTGCTGCAGGCCATCGGCAAGGTAGTCACTGATGGGAAATCTGTCTGCAACCCTGCCAGTCAGTGTGGAAAACTGCAAGCCAGATAGATCAAGAGTCTAACTTGTACGTTCTTTTGTTAAAATGCCTTGGGGAATAAAAATTATTTTACTTGGCACTGGAAAATTAGTTGATTCATCTCTCAGTGAGGCTATTCCTCAGGATAACATATAGAAAATCCTTTTTTTTAAAAAAAAAAAAAAACTTAGTTTATACCTTCCCAGGGGGATTAGCACGTGATGGGTGTGTGTGTGTGTGTGTGTGTGTGGTGGAAGTCGAAGTCGAAAGATGTGCACCTATAGTCATCGTTTGCAGTCTTCACTGTGAAACCTAGAGACCATTTCTTTCACATCAGGTAAGAACAGCTGCTCTTTTGAAGTTTCTTTACCAGAATATCAGTTTCCTGTTTTTGAAACTCCGATCTGTACTTGCAACTCGGCTTGTAACCAACATTGTGGCTTATCTGCTGATAGGAAGAGAGCTAGCTTGCCCTCCCCTTCTGCTGGCGACCTCAGCCTCTCAGGCATCCAGAAAGAATGAACGTTTCAGAAGTCTCTCTGCAAGGGACTAAGCAATAGTAATATATCAAGTGTTATAAAACATGTATACAATTGTATGATAGCTAAAATCAGCTTTTTCAAATGCTACCTCGTTTTGCCTAATGGCAGGGCTAGTCCTGTACCAGCCAAGACTGATTTGGGATCAAATCCAACCTGTACATTAAAAATGCTTGCATGAAGTCAAATATGTAGGTAGTGCCTCTGTGCTGTTGGTCTAGCAATCTATGAAGTTTATACTCCCTAAATTATTTTAAGTAGGTTTTGGCTCGTCACAGTTTTCTTGCAAGGAGTTCATATGGAGTTAGCCTGTTAAATCATCTCACCAGTCCTATAGGATGCATTAAATTATTTTTCTCCAAGATATTCCCCTCCAAATGAGATTATAACACCCAGTTCTCAAAAGTGGCTGTCTCAACACATCTGGAGGGTACCAGACAGAAGATACCTGATTTTAGCTAATAGACCATGATTGATCCAAGTTTATCTAGGATAGACATGGGAGTAAACAGAAGATTATAAGTTGTGTTTCTCAAGACGCCACCTATTTCTCAGTTACTTTTACCTGAAAATAATCTCCCCATTCATACAGCAACTGAACATTCCTGCAGGGACATGCAATATAAAATATTATTTTCAGACACTGTGTCCACCAGACCCAATATTGTTTCCTGGAGATCTCTTCAGCTTTTTGAGGTCCAGGGCTTTTGATTGGTGTGCTGAAGCCTCACTCCAAAAGGGGCAAAGGCGGGACCACAAAATGGAGGGGACCCCAAAATCCCTTAGTTGGATTTTATGCACTTTTAATTTGTTAAGATTATCGATCTTCATTACCTACAGTTAATACTTAGATTATCGATACTTAGCCATAAAAAATTAATAGGTGACATTCGACCACCCGGTATTTCTTAATCCAACATCTTGCTGTTTATTGGGGGGGGGAAATAGGAGGGAAGGAATTTATACAGCCTTAAGATCCTGGAAGGAAAAAAATTGAAGACAATTGAACAATAGCAAACAAAGGTGGTGATCACAGAGAGAGGTGAAGACATAGAAAGAGAAGGCACAAGAAGTATCCACAAAAATTTTTTTTTAAAAAAAACACTCTAAACATATAGTATTTCCTCTTGTCCTTGTGCCACAAACTATGTCTCTACAGGTAGTCTTCGACTTATGACCACAATTGAGCCCAAAATTTTGATTGCTAAGCAAGACTGTTAAAATGAGTTTTGCCCCATTTTACGACCTTTCTAGTCACAGTTGTTAAGTGAATCACGGCAGTTGTTAAGTTAGTAACATGGTTGTTAAGTGAATCTGGCTTCCCCATTGACTTTGCATGTCAGAAGGTCATAAAAGGCGATCACATGACCCCGGGACACTGCAGCCGTCATAAATATGAACCAGTTGCCAAGCGTCTGAGTTTGGATCATGTGACTCTGGGGATGCTGAAGTGGTCGTAAATGTGAAAAACCGCCATAAAGTCATTTTTTTAGTGTCATTGTAACTTCAAACGGTCACTAAGTGAACCATTGTTCACTGTAGGACACTGAGCATCGGCAGGAGAGTTAGGATGGGCTTAGGAGAACAAAGCAAGCTGGTTGGAACTTGCTAAATCAGGAAGACAGAGAAAGCAAAAATATCTTGTGGTTGCCTTCACTTCCTTTTTAGCCTTAGCTGCTTCAAGCTGTGCTCCACAGGAAACAGCAGGAAAAACATATTTGGCTAATATCCCATAAACAGGGTGATCTAGGACCCTCCATTCCCCCTCCCCAAAAAATCATGGCTTCTTCTTTTTTCTTTTCTTTTCTTTTAATACCTATCTGATTCATCAACCAGGCTGCGTGCTGGAAACTCTTGTTGCGGTTTATCAGTGGGGAAATTACAGTTTCCTTTCTGCTGTAAGTTTTGAATTCTATCCAAATGACCTACTACAGAGAGCTTCTGCTGGGAGTGTGCTCTGTTTTGATGTCCAGGCTCTGGTAGCAGGCGGGCAATGGGAGAAGAGCTCCCTGGCAGTTGTGGAGAGGATGATGAGGCTGCTGTTTCGCACCAAGGCAAGTGCAACTGTCTTTTGCACTTGGCTTGGCTTGGCTGAGCTTGACTTGGCTCAGCTCAGCTCGGCTTGGGTGATGACAAGAAGCTTGGTCTATCTTAGCTAGTCCGTGTGCAACCACCAGAAATGGGAGTGAAGAGGAACCAGTGGAAGGAGAGAATGGGACCATTCTCTAGCCAAGATTGTTGCACATTTTGTAGAGTGGATGGGAAGGAGTGTTAATGGGGCATGTGGAACCTGCCTTGATAAGATTCTGGACCATAATCTTGACGCAAACAGTCCTTGCTTCTTAGTATGGATCTTGTCCCTTTAGATCTGTCTTACACCAATATGGCTGTCTAGCAAGTGAGGTAGTGAGAACTCTCTTCCTTTGGTTACTATCTGGCAAGGATGCCCAAGGCTGAACCTCGTGGCTTCCTATATGTCCCCTCCCTTGGCTCTTGGTTGTTCTTTCGCTTTGTTTTTGTAAGAAGAATTTGTGAAGGATTGATTTCCTTATCAGAATTGCACTTCTTTCCAGAAATGAAAGCAAAGATTTTCCCCAATTTATTAATCTTTAAGATACGAGAGAGATTGTTTTGGATTAACCAGGAACATAGATTTTATTTTTCTGTGCAGCCTTTCTTTTGATGACAAAAATAATCTAAAATCCTGGTTCTTCTTTTCAGATGAATGTATTTTTATTCATGCTTCTGATCTTATTTTGCTTTTATTCTACCTTCAATCTATGGGTGTAAATACACTCTTTTCTCAGGATAATATTCTCAAGCACTGATGAAGATGGCTGTGGTCCACAAGAGCTTATCTCATAATAAATCCACTTCAGTAGTCTTTAAGATGCCACAACATTCATGCTTGCTTTTGTTGTAGGAGACTCATGTGACCAACTCTTTATAAAATTATTATTCATCATTATTCAGTTAAATATTGAGATATTTTTAGATGTGTTGGGAATATCATTTGGAAAGTAGAAGAGAAAGAGATAATTTTGTGTGGCGGATTTATGGGTGGATGGATGGAAGGAAGAAAGGACGAACAGACAGACATGGATATATAATGTGTGAAGCGCAAATTATTTTGAATGAAGTTTAGGAACTCTTCCTTCTTTAATATTTCACAAGAAAGCAAACCTCTATACTGCTTTTGATACATAAATTTCCTAAATAAGAAGATGACTATCTACTGGTGTGTAATGTACTGGAACTAATTTCATTGCATGAATCTTGAGTTCCAAGGGTAGAATTAATGTAGTGGCAAAAAACAAAAGACTCGCTGCATTTATCCTTTTTTAAAGTCTCTATTGGATTCCTATACTGTAATTTTTATTCACTTCTTAACCTAATTATACAAACGCTGAAATCAGGATTTGTGTCAGGCATATTCAGAATCCCCAACCCCAAGACTGTGGAACAGTGGTTAAGATTGGATGGCACTGGGAAGATTTTGATATATCTAACAAATAAATGATGTTTGAGTATTGGCAAGGGCAGAGTGCCATGATGTGGGAGGGTATCTAACCCTACTTCTTCTTTGAAGTATGGTAAATGCTGGCTTCGAAAACACCACACTAGGCCTGCTTTAGAGCTTCACCTGGCACATTGCAGAGAACCAACCTGCTTCAGGTAGCATCATGGAGGAGGGGATGAGAGAGGATAAGGGAATTTTAGAGATGGATTTGGAATCTGAACAACTCAGCAGCACTTTTCAAAGTTCACGGAGAATGTTTTGGACTGGCGAGCTTTTCAGCAACTCTCATTTCAAAACGCAAAAGTGTACAGTGTTTTCTTTCATGACCTCCCATAAAACCTAACAGGATATCTGAGAAATTAGCACCACACTCCTTTCAGTATTTATTTATACAAATGATGTTTAAGTCATATCTTTGATTAATCCTATGATGTTGAACAGCTCTGAGGTGGATTAAGCACAGGCACTTCTGCTTCTTTCTAGAAGCAAGCTCTGCTAAAACGTGGGTGTAGTTCCTGTAATATGACAGCTTATTTACAAGTACAAATTGCAACCTCAGAAGCTCCACTTGCCTGGCTGAATTCCTTTCCCTTTCCTTCCCTTTCCTTTTGTCCTTCCCCTCCCCTCCTCTCCCCTTCCCTTCCTTTCCTTTCCCTTTCTTTCCCTTCCTTTCCTTTCCTTTCCTTTCCTGCTTCCCTTCCCCTCCTTTCCCCTCCCTTCCCTTCCCTTCCCTTCCCTTCCCCTCCCTTTTCTTTCCTTTTCTTTCCTTTCCTTCCCTTCCCTTCCCTTTTTTCTTTCCCTTCCCTTCATCAAAGAACTGCTGCCATTTTTCTTGTTCAGTTCAGCAAAGGAGGAAGTTTCTCCTCTTTCTTTATGTGTGTTTTTGAGGTTTAGCAAGTATTTCTCAGATAAACTGTCTGCAGTTCACTTCCCCCCACCTTAGAAGAAATAACCCTAAAATATTTTGAACTAAAACTCTTAGCAGCCCACCTAGTACACCCTCATCTAAAATGCAAAGGAAGTTTTGGTTTCTAAAACTACACGAAAGGCAGAAAAGCAACAAAATTTATGGGTGTGTTGTTCCATCATTCTGCAGGAAACAAGATTTGTGGGCAGTATCTCCTGAATGTACCCATTTGAGAGCAAAGTTGTAACTTGACAGGAAACACAATTCTTTTCCACAAACTGTGGTGCCCCTGTCTTTTCCTAGGGGTGGGGATGGGGAATTCTGATAATTGTAGCTTCTTTCTGCACTCTTACAGTATTTGTTGCCAAAATATTTAAGTGTGTATGCAGGAATAGAAAAGACCAGGCAGAGTGTGGAATTCTTCCATGCTTGGAAAATTTGACCCTGGCAAAGCCTGGATTTACGCTTGCTGTGCCCTTCCCGTTAGGTCTTATCTCAACAGATACCTGAGCAGGCTTTAATATTTAAGGCCCCTCTTTGTCTATCCTGTCCCCAGAGTTTACTAGTATACTAGTATACAGTTCCATTAATTGTTGAATCTGTGCTGTTCGTTTTCCTTTAGGCTCTTCATTGTAAGGGCAAACTTCAGAAAAAAACCAAACAAACATAAGTTTCTCTCTTTTTCCATCTTGGAATTGTGATTTAATTCCATTCCCTGTCCAAAGAAGTCAGGTGACACGCAGGGTGACGAGATATCCCAAACCAAAAAAAATAAAAAAAATCAGGATACACCAATTTGTATAAATTCGTATACTTATTAATGTTCATGCATAATTTGGTTTTGCAAAAGTCTTAGGCACGTATCCCTGCCACGTACATATTTTTAATCAAATGAAATATAACCTTGGGGGGAGGGTTGAGAGCACGTTGTAGAATTCAGCAAAGTTCAGAAGGTAAGCAATGATTGTAGAGTTGCTTAATTCCATTTCAATTTTTCTCATTTATCCAGAGATTGTTCGTAATGGAAAAACATTGTCCTGCGAGTGAATTTATGTATTTATGACCTGGTTCCGAAGTTCCCAGGGCTGCCCCCCCCTTCTCATGGTCACATAACTGCATTATAGGCACTTGGCAACCGTCCACTTTTATGACCATTTGCAGTGTCCCTGCAGTCATGTGATCTCATTTTATAAACCAGTATTTATTTTTGGATTTTGGCACAACCGGCCTATGCAGATAGTTCTCATATTATGACCCCAATTTTAGGACCAGAATTTCTGTTGCTAAGTAAGGCAGTTACTTAAAGAGTCTTGCCAGCTTTTATGATCTTTGTTTGCCACAGTGGTTAAGTGAATCATTGCAATTGTTATGGGAGTCGTGCTGTTGTTAAATGAATCCCCCTCCCCCCACTTTGCTTGTTGGAAGCCTCCTGGGAAGGTTGTAAATGGGGATTATATGACTCTGGGATGCTGCAGCAACTGTCCTAAATACCTGCTATTTGCCAAGGGCCTGAATTCTGATCATGCGACCCTGGGGATGCTGTGGTAGGTTATAAATGAAAGGGCCAGTCCTAAATCACTTTTTTGAGCGCCATTGTAACTACTAATGGTTGTAAGTCAAGGGCTACCTGTAGTGAACACTTGGTTTGCTAAATGATTGCGGCATTTGCTTAGTAACCATGGTGGTAGCTTAACAACTGCTGCAAAAAAAAGGTTGTAAAATTGAGTCAGTCATGTGAGTGATCTGCTTTATGACTTCTGTGACTTACAACCGTAATGGGCAGGCTCCATTATGGTTGTAAGTTGAGAACTGCCTGTACTTCCTCTCAGCATTTGAATAACTACTATAGGTATCCAACTCTTTCTTTTGGAAGTCTCAATTGATATTTAATTAACGCTGTTCATAGCATCAGGATCATCTGCATGGGATGGAGAGAGATCAAAAAGTTAATATCAAAACGAGGTGATCAAACCCTTGCTTTTTTTTGCCCCTGCCTCCACCCAATGCTGCAAAAGGTGAAACTACATTTATGAACAGAGTTTTGGATTTTGTACAAACATGGTTAATTTTTCATCATACCATTTTCTAATTAAAGCTGAAATACAATCCACTGACCGGAAATGGTGGAATTGTTGTTAAACTGAAAATAAATATGTCTGAAAAGCAAACAATCTATTTCTCATCCCCACTGGAAAAGATTAGTAAACACAAGGTGAAAAATAAAGCTGGTTAATTCCCAAATACTTCTCAGGCTTAGCTTAATATCAAAGCTCACCTCTACATGTTACATTCCCACCATCCTGATACCATCCTATGCCTGCGAATAGGTCTGACACTAATGAGGAAGGAGCCAGATCGAAGGAATTGCTCACCTTGCCATAAATTAAAGATTTTGCTGGGATTCATTTATTGGTGAAAGGTGCAACCGAAAAGTTATAAAGAGAACAACTACATTTCCCAGCAAACCTCTTCATTGGCCCTTCTAGCTGCAGCTGCTGGGAGTTGTAGTCATCGTCTCTTAAAGGGTGACAAGTCCCTGTCCCTGAAATATTATGTTGAAGAATTAACAGTTATTTAAATAGTAAAAATAACAAATACATAATGCGTTTATCAATCCATTAAATCAATAACAAGACAAGCTAAATTTCAGTTAGAAGTTATATAGTAAAGGCAATTTTTTCCCATCCAAGTTCACACAGTTGGTTAAGCAGCCCTGCATGAGAGGAACAGAGAAATTTATAATGAATACATTATTCAGCTTTTTTTTTTTTTACAATTATAGCCAGATTGGCTGGGAATTCTGAAACATACTTGACTGGGGAATCTTAAAACAAACAATCCATAAGGCAGATCTGTTTAGTAGAATACTTAGAATTTGGGACTGAGATAGTGAGAATTCTGATCTCTTGGGTGTTGTGAAGATGATCTGAATTTTTATGTATAACTGGAAGGATAGAAACCTTTACCAGTTTATTGATAATCCTTAGAATTCCCTTATATTGCTTCTTTCTGATGCTCCTAATACTGTCTTCTTTAACTTGATATGTTCAGGTGTGTTCAGAAAGTAGCTTGTATAATTCCTAGGCCAGCTTGATAGTTTCAGGTTAGAGAAATATTTCATAAATAGCTTACAAGTGTGGCTGTTGCCATCCTCCCACCCATTCATAAATAGTACAAAGCAACTAGTATTTTCCATTTGGGGGAAATTTTTCATAGAAATCTAGACTATTAAACAGAATCTTCAGAAACTTAAAAATAGAATAGTGGGAAATTTGACTAGGTCGGGGGCAGTGAAATTGATTCTTATCTACCTCTGCTTCATTAGAAGAATTGGCTTTCTGCCCCCATTAACTGGGCAGAACATTAGTTATGGTGCTCCCTGAGCTTGGTTGTTTGCTTGCAGATGTTTCATTATCCAACTAGATAATATCATCATCAGTGTTAGTGAGTTGGAGTCTGCTCTCTGTTTATATAAAATAGCTTCCCCTGCCAATTTTGGTGGGGAATAGTCCTTTGACGAGTATAGTTTTCTGCTTATTTGTTGGTGTTATTGCCTGCTTATCTGGATGTTGGTTGCTGGATACAATGCATTATGGACTTTTTCTTAGCTTTTTATTGTTTTTTTAATAGTAGGTAAATGTGATTTATCTCTTATTATCTCTATCGATGGCTGATTTTTCTAAATGCCAAGCTTTTAGGAATTCCCTGCCATTTTGGGTTTTAGCTTGGTTTAGGATGCACACAGGTTCTCCGTTGAAACCATGGTTAAATCTGTCCATGTGTTATGAGAGTAAGGAGTTTTCATAGTGTCTTCTGACCGCTAGTCAGAAGGACGTGCTCCTCTAATCTTCTTCTCTTCTATTGAAACATTAGTTAACAATTCGTAGAATAAATTTCTGCTACTCGTGTCCCCAGGTGGTTCCTTTCCAAATTGCTGAGGAGAATACCTCCATTTGCATAAGGAAACTCTTGTACATGAACATAACTCTTGTATGCATCTTTCCAATGTCTAAAGAAATGTGGGCACTTTTCACAGTCTGTTTACAGGCACAGCATTCTATTCACATATGTGTAGAGTCCTTTTGGTCTGACTTTTAATAATAATAATAACAATGATATTACAGGCTACTACAGGCTCTTGATTGGTTTTCCATGAGTAGCTATTTGAAATGTCATTTTGTCCCCAGGGCTCGTTCTTTCCAGAGAGCAAGAAATCAAAGGCATTTTATATAAGCAGAATTATCTCCTGCTTGCTCGGCTCCAAAGTCCTGTTTCAAACAAACACACCCAGTTCTTACCGTGGCCTCTCGCCCTGCTTGAGCAAGGCAGAGGCTCTGTTAGCCCTACATGGTAGACCAGACTAGAAACCAAGGTTATGAATGTTCATACAGGTAATCCTTGACTTACAACAGTTCGTTTACTGACCGAAGTTACAACGGCAGTGAAAAAAGTGACTTATAATCATTTTTCACACTTATGACCGTTGCAGCATCCTCAGGGTCATGTGATCAAAATTCAGATGCTTGGCAACTGACTCATATTTATGACGGTTGCCGTGTCCAGTGTGTGTGTGTCATGTGATCACCTGTGGGAAGAAAGGTCGTAAAATGGAGGAAAATTCCCTTAACAAATGTCTCGCTTAACAAGAGAAATTTTGGGCTCAACTGTGGTCGTAAGTCAAGGACTGCCTGTACAGACTGGAATAGCCGAGGATGCTTTGCAACCGGAAGCATTTGACAAAGTGTGAGAAGGGGAATATTTTCGCCTGTGGAAAGATTAGTTGCTTCAAACAAACAAAACTGAATTCTCTGTTCTCTGTGCTGTAAATTGCAAGTATGTGAATTGTACAATTGGAAGGAAAAACTCTTATTCTTTTTTCTTAAGGATGGCAAATAACTTGTCTAATATCTGGGGCGGAGGGAGGATATTTACTTCCACTTTTGTGTGCAAAGTTTCTCAAAACAAAAACAAACTTTTGTGGCCTCACAAATAGTGAAGTGGCTTCATAGGACAGGGGTCTGCAACCTTGACAACTTTAAGACTTGTGGACTTCAGCTCCCAGAATTCCTCAGCCAGCAAAGTCCACAAGACTTAAAGTTGTCCACAAGACTTAAAGTTGTCAAGGTTGCAGATCCCTGTCATAGGGCCTGTTGCCAGACAAGAGAACTATATCTAGCTAACCCCTACTCCCAACTCTGTAGCTTCTGGCCATTACGGTTGTCTGCTGGGTATGGTCAAAATTGTCAAGATGGCCACTGCAACAGTGCCAATCAAAGTTCTGCAACCCACCTAAAATCCAACTAGAGCTTCAGCTGCAAAATTGTTACTGCTGTCTTGATTCTTTAATCTGTGGTTACCCTGGCTCTATTTGTTTTAGTAGCTTCTGATTGTAAGATTCAAGCTGCATTTCTGGCAAGGAAGGAGACATAGGAGGGCCCCTTCCCTTTTGCGCCTGCCTCAGTAGAAACCAGAAATGTCATGTTCAGAATGGAAGGTTAAGATGCCAGTCTGCTATATGCACAGAGATGGAGAGAGGAATACAGAGCCACAGTGGAAGAATGGACTTTAAAACTAATGCTGCTAGCCAAGATGGTGAAATGGACTGCCTTGACAATACAGGTAGTCCTCAACTTACAACCATTCGTTTAGGGACGATTCAAAGTGACAGTAGCACCGAACGAAATGACTTAACGACGTTTTTCACACTTACGACAATTGCAGCATCCTCATAGTCATGTGATCGAAATCTAGATGTTTGGCAACTGGTTCAGTTATGATGGTTACAGTCTCCCGGAGTCACGTGATCACCTTTTGTGACCTATTAACAAGGAAAGTCAATGGGGGAAGCCAGAGTCACTTAACAACCATGTTACTAATTTAACAACCAAAGTGATTCATTTAACAAATGTGGCAAGAAAGGTTTGAAACGGGGCAAAATTCACTTAACAAATGTTTCACTTAGCAACAGAAATTCAGTTGTGAATGTAAATCTGCATTTGATGTTTCTTACAACTTGGAGACCACGGTTAGATTTCGTACCAGACAAGGAGAAAAAGCAGCCTGTGACTTCTGATTTTGAAGATTAGATTTGATGTGACCAGAGAAATACTGTGGATTTAAAATTATGTGGTTGTCCACATTTGACAATATATATTAAATTAAAATTAAGACAAGAATGCATTATGAACATTGGTTTTTTAGAACATTGAGCATTGGTATCTTATGATATTTTAAGTATTGGTATTATTCTTTAAACTTAGAGAGAGGTGGTATTATGGTTTCTGTGTTGAAAAAAATCAGAGGTCACTATTATTATATATTTGACTAATGATTTTTTGTCACTTTTTAACTTTTCCCATTATTCCCTTTCCCTTTTTCCTTGTATATTATTTTTATTTTAATGTTTGATTTTGAAATTTAATAAAGATATTTTTTTTAAAAAAGGAAACTTAAAATGTAACAGATCCTGCATTCTGCACCACACAGCCAGATCTGAAAACCACAGGAATTCACCTGTGCCTTATTCTTCTTTGATGATCTCGGGGCAAAGTTATTTGGCTATCTGCTCAAATGCTAAATCCACTTTATTTTGCAGGCAAAACGGGAGCCCACTTGGATAGAGAGAGACATGAAAACCACAGAGAAGGTAAGACTTATGTTCTCACCCACTTCTCAGAAAAGATTCTTTGTTTTGCATCTCACTTTTTCAGACAGGGCAAATGCTGAGAGTTGATTGGTGTGGTGTAAGTTCTGCACTGGACTGGAGCTGAATTAACATAGGACATTTTGCATTCTTTCCTTCTGAGGTTATAGGCTCTCTTGATGCTCTGTTTGAGCCCATGTTTGGAAATGCAGAAGACTGGTGCATTTGTGTAAAAAGAAAAGGGAGGAGGGAGGATTCTGAGTTCTTGCTGCGTCCCAAAAGCAGAGGAGACTGATTTTCAGGACCAATCAGCCTGGCGAGATAGATGAAGCTAATCTACTATTCTGATGCACCTTGCTAAAAATGTGGGGTTACTATTTCATGAAAGAAGCAGATTGCAACTCTAGGACCTATGCTAAATTTCTTGTGATTTTAGCTGTTGGAAAATCTTAGCATGGGCCCTTTAAAAGAAATACCCTGAAGGGGCTTTGGTGTGGGTAGGTGGATGTCCCTTAAAATTGTGGTTCCCTTTTCAAACATTATAAATTAACCATTTTAAAAAAAAATACCCACCCTTTCCATAAGCTGGTGTCTTTCAAATGTATTAAGTCTTTTGCTTCTGTGCATATTCTGAGTGTTTAATAAAGTAGAGCACCCCACATTGTGAATGGTAGATCTGAATTGCATTTCCTTAGTTATTTAGCTTTTATTTGTTTATTTGTATCCCCCTTTTATTATTTTTGCACATAACTCAAGGCAGTGAACGTATCCAACACATCTTCCTCCTATTTTCCCCATAGGAGCAACTTTGTGAGGTGGGTTGGGCTGAGAGAGACTCAGTGGCCCAAGGTCAGCCAGCTGGCTTTTGAACTCACTTTATATGGCTAACCCAGGGGTAGGCAACCTCGGCTCTTTTATGGCTCAGGAATTCTGGGAATTGAAATCCACAAGTCATAAAGGGGCCATCGTTCCTCACCTCTGAGTTAGGACCACAAGTGAGATTAGAATTCCAATTTTACGATCTTTTTCGCCATGGTTGTTAAGCAAATCAGTGCAGTTGTTAAGTGAACTATGGTGATTGTTAAGCAAATCTGGCTTCCCCCGTTGATTGCTTGTTGGAAGCCAGTTGAAAAGATCACAAATGGCGACCATAGGACCCCAGGGTGCTGCAACTGTCATAAATATATGCCGGTGGCCAAGCGCCTGAATTTTGATCGCATGACCATGGAGATGCTGTGACAGTCATAAATTCAAGGAACGGTTGTAAGTCGCTCTTTCAATGCCATTGTAACTTAGAACGGTCACTAAACAAATGGCTGTAAGTCAAGGACTACCTTTACTAAAGGCTCTCAAAGTCAGGGCCATTCATATCTAGGAAAAGGTGCACAGTGTTTTCTAGTGCTGTCCTGGAGATGTGTCTGATGCCACTCTTGAAATCCAGGATGACACATCCTTCACTCTGCTTGAATCCTTCACTCTGCTTTCAATTAGGTCTCAGTTATACATGTCCAGATCAGCCCTGTCATCCACAGATCCATCCAAGCATGATGGATATCTTAGTACAACCCAACTTAGAATTCAAATAACAGAACTGTAGACCAGGGTCTCCAAGGGTCCAGAAATAGGCATAGGGGAAGAGTTCTGAAAGCTGAAACATGAAATTGTTCTAAGATATCCAGACTTCCTTATTTGCCTCCATTCCCCTGCCATATTTCCTATATACTGATCTAGATGTGCCAAGATATAATGTTATATTTCTGGTTTCTGAGATGTTCTTGGGGGTGCCTTTGTCATCCAGTGACCCTACCACACAGCAAACGTTTATGGTACCAATAGAAGAGAATATTGGTAGTTCAGGTTTGAACTGTAGGGTCCTTGGTGCTCTCTGAGTTCTGAGCCT
The DNA here is from genome assembly GCF_001527695.2 of Protobothrops mucrosquamatus. Taxonomy (NCBI): domain Eukaryota; kingdom Metazoa; phylum Chordata; class Lepidosauria; order Squamata; family Viperidae; genus Protobothrops; species Protobothrops mucrosquamatus. The sequence continues at coordinate 370,785 of NW_015387049.1, read as the reverse complement.
GATGGCCACCAAGCTCAGAGAGCACTAAGGACAGTGCAGAATGTTATGGGAGGATCTCCATGTCAACCTCCTTCTCTTGTGTCCATCCCTGCCCACCCATTCCTTCTTCCATCTTTCCTTCAAAAAACAGGATTAAAGTTAAAAAGATACACAGAAGCAGTCTGACTTTTCAAGGGCAGCTTGTCTTATTTCTGGAAGAACTCCAGATCTTGCCCACATTATTTTAAGCTTAGTTTCTCAACCGACAAATAGAAAAAAATACTTCTTTTAAAAGAGCAAAGGGAAGCTGGAGTTCCCAAGAAGTTAAATGCTCTGCCCATGAAAGTGTTCTGTTTTGTCTGTGCTGCCATGGTTCCCTATTTGTATTATTTTTATTTCTACAGATGTTTCTGGGGCCGTGGGGGAAAGGAAGAAGCATTCTGGAGAACAACAGTGAGGTCCTCGGAGAGCTTTCAGTACCATTTACTGTACATGCTTTTTTTTTTAAAAAAAAGGAAAAAATGGTGTCAACCAAAAATTGCCTACTTGAGCGACCAATCAACAACGGAACCAACCAACTTCTCAGAATTTAAAGATAGCACCAAACGAACGGCCAGTCATGCCCGTTCAGGATTAAGCAATGGGGTGAACTTTGGCAGTGGTTTGCTCTCCAGGCTTGCCATTTAGCTACCGAACGTTTCATTACCAGGCTAGGTATCATCATCACTGGGACTTCAGTAGAATTGTCTTGTTCTATTTTATTTTAGCTTGTATATACATGTCTTGTGTGCCGATGCAGACCAACTGATCACACCAGCACACAAGGCATATATAAGCTGAAGAAGAATAGAACAAGACAATTCTACTGAAGTCCCAGTGATGATGATACCTAGCCTGGTAACGAAACGTTTGGGAGCTAAATGGCAAGCCTGGAGAGCAAACCACTGCCAAAGTTCACCCCATTGCCTAATCCTCAAATAAGCGACTAAATCTTGCTGTTATTAGAGAGGAAATTAACTCTTTCAGGGAGCAAAATCGCTGAAGTTGTGGGTAGAAGCTTGGTCTTAAATAAAAATAAAACTGGGACGTGAGAGAGTTGAAGTGTTTCAAGTTTACATACCACAACTCGTGGTACAGAAGAGGTGCAGGCAGGAAGATCTGTTTTAACCTTCTTTGCATTTACAGTTAAGCAGCCCCCGCACTTCCGGTGGGTTTGCTTTTATGGTGGTAGCTAGTCCTCTGTGAAATCAAGCGTGCCTGATCGGATGGCGTTCCTGTAGTCTTCAACCATGTTCCCATAGAGACCTTGCAGCTGGAGATGGGCTGTTTTGACCAGGATGGGACAGTGGAAATGGCTAAGCAGCTCAAGCTTCCTTGCCTCTTTGCCTTTCTCACACAGTTGGCTCTGGGGAAACGGCGTGCCGAAGCCTGCAATCTGCCCTTGATTTCTGCTAGCAATGTCAGTAACCCGGTTAGTAGTGCAGGCCAATTCCTCTCTGGTTACGCATGTCTGCTTGTTTGCTCATTAGTTGGGGCAACAAGGCAGCTTCAAGGATGAATGGTGGGGTGGCTTGGAAAAATTCTTCTTTTGAGTAGTTCTCTCAGTTGTATAGGAGGGTCTTTATTTCAGCTTTCTCCAGGCTGGCATGCTCTGGGTATCTTGACCCGTAGCTTTTACCATTGTTGCTCTTTAGCAAAGTGGCTTGAAATTATGGGACTTCTCCACTAGTGCAATAAAAGGATAACAGCCTGGAAAAAAGTTGTAGTGGTGAGGAACATAGCCCAAAGTTTCATTCTAGGTGAACAGCTGGGCTAGATGTACCATGTTTGTGTTGGAGAGAGACTATCCCAGTCAGGAGGAGAGGTCAAGTGGGGAATCAGTCTGGAATCGTTAAGTAGACACAAGAAGGCAAATCTGACCTCTTTGGATCTTCTCTCTAGCCTTCCCAGGGGCAACTGCCAGTCTGGGAAGATTGCTATGAAATAGGCACTGAGCAATGAAGCGGCTAGTTTATACTGTACATGTGGGGTCTGATTGTTCATGTCTGACAGATTGCTACAGAATTCATTCCATGCGACCTTAACTTAATTTGACAAGGAAGTTTAGAGTTTGCTCCAGAAAAGTCCTTACTGTAATTCCATGCTATTGTTGCTTGATTGTTGGATTGTGGCATAGCACTTTCAGTAAACATAATTTCTCTCTCAGAAACGTTAAACTAGATATGTGGAAATTTGTCATGTTAAGAATAATATTACTTTACCAGAATGGCATCCAACAAAGAACATATGCTGGTTGGTTTTGTAAACTCAGTTCTTGTTTAATAGAGGAGGCGTGGAAATCTCCACCCTGTCCAACCTTGTGAGACAAACAGAAATGATTGAAGACAGGCAATGAAAAGCTTGAATGGCCACAGGAGTAGACTAAGGCTACTTGATTGAAGAGGCTATGCCTGCTGAAGTGGGAAAGGGCAAAGCTCACAAGCAGAGCAATCCTTGGCATCTTCAAGTGAAGCTGCAAAACTTTCTGGGTTGAATACGGATGAGACTGCTTCATCCTGGTCCCATTTGGATATATCTGATGGCAACTGCCTTCATCTTAAGTTAGCCCACAGTGGCTGGACATATGATGAGAGTTATAGTCTAACACTTGGAGGATGTTAGCTGAGGAAGGTGGAAAACTGTAGATCAGGGTCTCCAACCTTGGCAACTTGAAGACTTGTGGACTTCAACTCCCAGAATTCGCCAGCCAGTTCATTTTGACCTGGATGAACTCCTGGGATGGCTTATACACATCATATTTCTGGAAATTATCACAGTAGTTTGCATGAGGAAGCTTTCTTTCTGTGTCCCCAGGGACATTTCTGCAGAAATGCAGCCAACATTCACTATCCGCAGTGACTTCAGGGAAAGGTTGGGAAAGAGTTATTTTCTGCGAAAAACTAGAATTCCTTTGGCCCAATTTGGAAACCCTCTAGTTGTGTGGACCTCAGCCTCCAGAATCCTTCAACCAGTATAGCCAGTGCTCGGGATTCTTGGCATTGTAGTCTACATCTCTAGAAAATGCTCAGGTTAAAAAGTATTCTAGTTAATAATACTTTCCTAGATATGGTTATGACTTCATAGTAAATACAGATTAAATTATATAGTTTGGTTTTGGGTTAGTGTAATGTGAGAAGAAAATCAGTGTTTATATTATGGTTTGTTTTCACGACAGCTAACCACAGTTTGGCATCATATGTTGTTATTGACTTACTGATAGGAGTAATGATGTAGTGGAGTAATGATGTCATGGTTTAGATTTCTGGTTTGTTCCCTGGCTAATCTTTGTGTTCTGTCTAGGCCTTTAATCAATTCAGAGGGAGATAAAATAAAACTGGCAAAAATATGAAGGGAATCATACCAGGAATTGCGCAAACAAGCCTTGATCAACTGCAAGATTGATTCTAGCTTGCTCAAGAAAGTCAAAAAAACATGACTTGGTGTCCATAAGCAGTTGATTAGTCATGATAGTTAATAGATGTTGGCATGATCACGGATAGTACATCACTTTGGGAATGAGTTCTTAATTTCACATCCTAGCTATGAGATTTCTGGAGGTATTTCTTAGGAATGCCTCAATTCAGAGGCAGAAGGTACTCAATTCGTCTGGAGCAGAAGGTACTCCAATGGCCTTTTCCAAATCTCTGATTTGCTGAAAAATGCTGAACTACGGTGGACTTTATTGACCTGGCACAGGGGTGTCAAACTCAATTTCACTGAGGGCCGCATCAGCATTGCGGTTGCCCTTGGAGGGGCGGGTGGGTGTGGCCTTCTGGGTGGGTTTGGATGGAGTGGGTGTGGCCTATTGGGTGGGTGTGGCCAGCTCTACATCGTTCACGTCAAGGGTGCCTGTGGGGGCCTGGGCAGGAGTGGGACAGATCTGAGAGTCCCTGGCAGAAGGGGGTGGGACTGGGGCAAGTGCCAAGGCATGGTCCACTGGAGGAGCCTCACTGCCTGCTGAAACCCCTCCGCCGGAGCCCATCAAGCCAGATATGTGAAGTAGGCGAGGGCCATTTGCTGGCCACTTCCAGGCGATGGTGCATTTCTTCATTCCTCACAAAGGGTGACACCTCCCCAGCATGCACCCAGGGGGCGGGGCCGACAGCAGGGGCTGGTTCCTCGCTGTTTCCAGACGGCCTTGTGGAGCTAAGACTGAATGCATTTCAGCATAGACGGCCATCACGAAATTGTACATTGGCTCCCGGCTGGCCTGGGCCAGGGCCAAGGCAGCGGGGGCCGTTCCCTCACTATTTCCAGGATGGCTTCGCGGGCCACATGAAACCACGTCGCGGGCCGCATCTGGCCCCCTGGCCTTGTGTTTGACATGTCTGACCTAGCAGAACCATTTCTAAATTTCTTAGGTTTTTTTTTTCTATTATAGTAATCATAGTTAGATATATACCCTGCCTTTCCTCCTGCAACTCAAGGCCACAAACAAACCCTCTATCCCAGGGGTGTCAAACTTTCCATGTCACGTGACGTGTCGTGACGTATTGCAATTTTTTCCCCATTGCCGGAGCTGGGGTGGGCGCGGTTTCGGCATGACGCATCCGGCCTGCCGGCACTTTGACACCCCTGCTCTATCAGATTTTCTCTATAACCACCCCCCTATGAATCAGGTTGGGCTGAGAAAACGTAATTGGCCCCAAATCCTGGGGAACTTCCTTGGCTAATGCTGGAATTGAACCTGCGTCCACCTGGTCCTGCTCCAACATTTCCACACTGCCCAGGACTTTTATAAGTGGTATTCGGCAAAGTGTTCCCCATCCTTTCGGTCATCAGCAAAACTGTCCCCCACCATCCTCTGTGAGTGTAGTTTGAGGTTACTTACTCCTTCTGAGGATTCTAATCGGAAGCATGTTTTGGACTGGAATCTGATTCTAGGCAAGGCTTTTTCAGCTTGTGCCAGTTGCAAGCACTGGCACCGTCTCAATCTCCCCCAGGCAGAAAGGAAAGATTGCTGGGCCAAAGGCTTCCAAGGGATGGGGGTGGGGGTGGGGGGTCTACTGAGCAGCTCAGGAGGCTGAACAGATGGTTTGGGGAAGCTGGCAGGATGCCTGTGGTGTTTGTGCCAGCCACACAAACTGTGTTTTGCAAGAAACCCGAGCCTGTGTTTGCGATACAGTGGGTAATTTAGATGGCATAAACATTCACATTCTTTGCCACCCACCCAAAGGAATGAGAAGAAGATGGCAAAAGAAAAGAGCGATGTTTTGAGTGGGGAATAGGAAGCAGAAAACACACATATGGGATGGGAGGAAAAGAGCAAACGCTTGCATGTTATCAGGTTGTGGATCTGGCAACTTGTCAACTGTGTGGATCGGGACTCTGGAGCGTCAAGACTCATAGGGTGGCCAATATATTGTTTGCTTTGCCAGATGCATGAAGTGATATGGAAGATACGTTTGTATGTATACAAAATACACACCTCTGTGGAGGTCCACAGTTGGGAATATTGTTTATAAAGACGGGAGGCCAGAAAGCTCATCTGCATCATTACTGTTCACTGGATCAGAGGTCTCCAAACTTGCAGCTTTAAGATTTGTGGACTTCAATTCCCAGAATTCCCCAACCAGCATAGAGTTTAGGAACCTTGCACTAGATCAGGGGTAGGCAACCTTGGCTCTTTTATGACTCGTGGACTTCAACTCCCAGAATTCCTGAGCCAGCCATGCTGAGGGGAAAGGGAGAGGTTTCCAAGCTGAGCCATGCTGGCTCAGGAATTCTGGGAGTTGAAGTCCATGACTCATAAAAGAGCCAAGGTTGCCTACCCCTGCACTAGATAAATATAAATGTAGTTTAAAAGGAGAAAGAAGGAGAAGGGATATTTTTTCAAGCTTTTAGGATACAAGGCAACAAAAAACTGGAGGAGCATAAAACATGGTTAAATCTAGGTCTCTATCGGATGCAGAGGCTTCTTTATTTCTACATTTTCTTTTTGGCTTTTCATGGATAAAATGCTCCAAGCAAGAATGCAACAATTTCATTTATTTTTCTACATTGATATGCTGTTCCAGTTATCAGACAGCATTAAGCAGCTTGCAATTCTACCATGTGCATGTACAATGAAAACAAATATTGCCCACAATCACATTTCATTAAAAAATTATTAAAAATAATAAAAATATTATTATATACACAAAAATGTGAAATCACGGCTACCAGTTCTTTAGCTGGTGTTGTCCTTCATATGTATTGAGCTCTTCCTAAGAACCAAGGATGACACAATGAATTGGTGTACTGTACATGCAGATTCAAGCAGTGTGGCTTTTTGTATCTGACAGATGGAAATGTTGCCAATATGCAGATTTTCTATGCGTCATCCAATATTGGTAGGTCACTCAGTATGCCAATAATCACTGGAAGCGCCACAGTTAGTTTATACCATAATCTTTCAATTTTCAGAACGTGATATTTTATAATCTTCTCTAATTCTTTGTCTTCTCTACTACTATCTCCTGGTGTTGCCACATCAATTATTCACACTTTCTTCTTCTCAACCACAACTAATCAGTTATTTTATGATCCAAGTCTTTCTCAGTTTATGTTTGGAAATCCCACAATATTTTAATCTACTTATTTTCAACCATTTTTTCATTACTGGCACATGATAATTTTTACAGATGTTCCAGTGAATCATTTTGGCTTGTTTATAATCCGTTTGTGTGACCTCCTTGCACAAGCTGAGTATATGATCTTCTGTTTCTTCTGCGTCTTGCACAATCTGCACTTGATGGCATTAGTTTGAATAGCTTACGCTTAAGCAGCCAAAATCAAGCCTTCAGTTTCTAAAGTTAAAATTAAATATAAAGTAACCCCAACTGATCAACAGGTCCAGCAACCAGCACTGAAAATAAAGATATTGGAGTGGTAGATAACTTCTGTCTTTTAACTATCAACAGTAAAGAACTACCATTCAAGAAATATGATATAGATTGTTAGTCTACCCACTAGGTAGACCAGACCAGGAGATCAACTCCACAGGAAGGCTAAAATTACCTTTATTAACATTTACTATAATAGCAGGACCTTGTAAGTATGATTGTGCTATACCTCCTTCCCTTTTTTATACTCCAGTAAATCAGGGAGGCCTCTGTTTGAGCTGCTTCTGAATATTATCTTGTTGCTCTGGATTTTAAAAAAATGTTGCAGGAAATGGCTGTTCCATATTTTCATCAAGATCATCTTTCTTAAGCTTTACCCAGGCTAGCACTTGAAAGGACAACAATGAAGTCCTTGGAGAAGATACTCAGATGCTGTGATGCTTCTATACCTTCAAAGGTCATAATCACAGAGGCATCAGTTTGAGTTGTGACATTGAAAAAGAAGTGAAAGTGAAACTTTGAAGAAGCTGGCGAGGAAGAGTATTGACTTGTTTAAACTTTGGTGTTGTAGAAGACTCCTGAGAACTCTATAGATAGCCAGGAAAAAAAATAAATAAATGGCTCACAGAACAAAGCAGTCCATAGCTCTCGCGTGAGGCATAAATTACTATTTTCAAATTATCATATTTTGTATACATTATTGAAAGTCCTTCCTTTCTTGAGAAGTGTATAATGCTGGGAAAAATAGAACTAAATAAAGAGGACAACCAGCAGAAGAGTAAGGGGACTCAATTACTGTAGCAATGGTTCCACTGTTACAAGGCCCGAAAGCCACCAGATGGAGATAGAGTTTCTCCAGGATAATCTTTTATGTTATTGAAAAGGACAATCCCAGTGTGATGGCACATAATGAAATCAGCGAATTGACTCCTCCTGACATGATCTGATTTTTATTTTTTACACTGCCACAGACATGACATTAATCTAAAGTAGTGGTGGGATTCAAATATGTGAACAACCGGTTCTCTTTGTGGATGCTGCTTCCGGAAGTTCATTCTGGGCCTGGGCAACAAAAAATTAGCTACCGGTTCTGCCGAAGTGGTGCGAATCAGCTGAATCTCACCACTGATCTGAGGCATTATAGGACCTTTTAGTTGGACATCTAATCACTCAGGGTTCTTCAGAAACTGAAGCCATCTGCCAGGTCAGCCTATGAGGCTAGGCTTCACCACCTGGAATCAAAGATAGCCCTAGGGATGGGCAACTATGGCAGCTATAGGACCTGTGGAATTCTGGGTTGTATAGGTTGTACAGTTGCCATGGTTGCCCACCCCTGTTCTAGAGCAGGGGTCTCCAACCTTGGCAATTTTAAGACTTGTGGACTTCAACTCCCAGAATTCCTCAGCCAGGTTGAGGACCCCTGCTCTAGAGACCTTCCACACCATTGCTGTATCTGGTGCCAATAACATTTTTCAGTGGTAGGTTTAAGGCAAACTTTTGGTCAACTTTACTGATTCTGATCAAGAGTAAAATCTTCCCCAAATTGCCCTTTCTAAATGTTGTGCCACAGTCAGAGGTCTGTCCCACTTAAGCTTTATATCAACCTTTTCTAGGGAAACAGAAACAGATGCATTTACCTAAGCCTGTTTTAAAATTGCAGCTTGGTGCGTTAAGCCTATGTGCCCTCTAATTCTAATTGCACCTTATTGTTACCTACTTTTGCATAGTGCACCTGGTCCCTGAACTTGAAGAAATTAAAGAAATGCAAAATAGAATTCATTAAAAGAAAAAAAAACCACCGTGTTCCTGTTTGCCTGTGGGCAGAAGGGGTCGCATAGTAACCTAAATAGATGACACCCCCTCCTCTTATCTGCCTTTGTGCTTTCTTTCGGCCTTGATATGTCTCTCATTTATCACTGAATATTCCTGCCTTCTTTTCTTAAATGCTCAGAGCGTTTTCATACGCACAAGTTCAATCAATTCACTACAAGCCTATAAAGGTAAGTATTGTTACTAACATCTGGCTGATTCTTAGGGTCACAAGAATTTGCATACTTTTTGTAAGCATGGAGCCAATGTGCATCTTCGGATGCTTGTTCTCTTTCTATTTGCAGTTATTGTCTTCATGTGGTGTGTGCCTTGCTTACCCAGTTTTTGTTTTCCTTTTTCTTCCTTCACATTCAGAATGAAGGTTCTATCCAAGAATATACAATCACGTATCTTGTGAAAGAAGGATCCGAGAAGGCCGACCCATCTCAGTTTGAGCTCCTTAAAGTTCTTGGACAGGGCTCTTTTGGCAAGGTGAGGCTATATATTTCATAGTTGATTTAAACTATGTGTGCTTACATTGCATAGCTCCAAAACTACTTCCCATTTCTGTTTCCCCCCCCCCCCCCAAATTCTGTTGGATGTGTTGCTGTTTCTCATCTAGACCTTTTCTGCACAGGTCTTCCTTGTCAGAAAAATCACCCCACCAGATAATAGCCACCTCTATGCCATGAAGGTGCTCAAGAAGGCAACTCTGAAAGGTGAGGTGGTCCTACAGGCTTATGAATCTCGATTTATTGGCCAGCAGAATACGTGAGGGACATTCATTAGCTGGGTTTTCCTCTAGTCCAGGGGTCTCCAAACTTGGCAACTTTAAGACTTGTGGACTTCAACTGCCAGAATTCCTCAGCCAGCATAGTAACAATGCTCAAGCCTCTATTTGATAATGTTTTCTTAAACAATTTATCAACTTATAAGACCTCTGTGCTTCACTGATATAGCCCAAGAGTTGCAGGCTTTGGGTTTCATGTGCTGTGCCTTTTTTTAGCTCTACTCCACTGAATTGGTCTCTTCTCTGTTGATAGTGCGTGATCGTGTAAGGACCAAAATGGAAAGAGATATTCTTGTTGAAGTAAACCACCCATTCATCGTGAAACTCCATTATGGTGAGTACAAGACTTTGTTTTTTCTGATTTGGGGGAGCAATATAAGTCACAGGGAGGTGATTTTGTTTTTGTAGGCTACCTTGTGGGGCTTTGCTGAGCAGGGTCTAAAAAGATGACAATTACTCAACATTCTCAAATCATGCGAGCATAGATTCACCTGGTTTCCTGGGTGAGGCATTTACTTATTGACTGCAGGGGTCTCCAAACTTGGCAACTTTAAGACTTGAGGACTTCAACTCCCACAATTTCTCAGAATTCTTGGGAAATTCTGGGAGCTTGAAGTTCACAAGTGTTAAAGTTGCCAAGATTTATATAGTATGCAGAAAAGGTTTTGGGTCAGTGTGCTCTGCTTTTCTGCTCAAGCAAGTACACATGTACTCTAATACAATTTTTAGAAACAAAATTTAGAAGGTTAAAAGCACTAAATTAATATGTTAGGAATTTTCCATGCAAAGCAATACATATTTCAAATATGCTCCAACAAAAGCTGGTTAAAAGTATAAAAGAAACTGCTCACATGGGCATCTTTGGATGTGGGACTAGGAGGAACAAATGACATGAGCTTAAATAACCTTGTCATACTAACACTAAAGTACTTGCCACAGGCACCACAATTTATAATGATGATGTTTGCATGATGATGTCATCATATATACAGGTAGTTCTTGACTTACAGCCTTCATTTAGCAGTTGTTCAAAATTACAACAGTGCTGAAAAAAAGTGACATGAGTGGTCTTCACACTGATGACTGTTGCAGCATCCCTGTGGTCAGTGATTGCAGTCTAGGTGCTTGGCAATTGGCTTGTATTTACAATGGTTGTGGTGTTCCAGGGTCACATGATCACCATTTGCAACTTTCCTAGCTGGCTTCCAATCAGCAAAGTCAACAAGGGAAGCCAGATTTACTTAACAATCAGCTTAACCACCACAGCAAAATGGTCATAAAATCAGGTGCGGTCATGTGATGACTCGTTTATTTATTTATTTGTTAAATTTATTTGCCATGGGGCTACTCTAGGTGGCTTAGAACAATAAAAAGGAAGAAATGAAAAGAGTGTAAATAGAACAAAAGTAAGATAATAGAACAGGAGTGTCAAACTGCCGGCCCGCAGGCCAGATGCATCATAGCAAAACCGCGCCCATCCCATTGCCGGCAATGGCAAAAAAGTTGCGATACATCGCGACACATCATGTGACGTTGCGAGTTTGACACTCCTGTAATAGAACAATACAAATGTAACAACCACGTTGTTTCTGGTTCTAGTTGTGGTCATAAGTCGAGGACTGTGTGTATGGCATCACTGATGTATTTTTACTATGAGCTTCAGTTCCTAGAGTGCCCCTGTCAGCATAGCCATTTCTGAGGATTTGGGGAGTTGAAGATCACACATCTGGAAGCCATCCAGTGTAGAGAAGAATGCCTCAAGTTTAGCTGACTCGGCCTTCCCCAACTTCCATGATGCAGGGCCACCATACCAGAAGGCTGCCCCAATTATGTAGGGAATGCTGACCTCTGTTCTCTGCCTTGCATTCCAGCTTTCCAAACAGAAGGGAAAGTGTACCTCATCCTCGACTTTCTCAGAGGAGGGGACCTCTTCATGCGCCTTTCCAAAGAGGTGAGTGTATTTGCATGCCACATGACTTACTGGCTATTGGATATTGGAGGTGGGATTTGCAATGTAGACAACATAGACATTTTGTATCACTGTCAGGATACTGGCACCATTGACCAGAACAGTGTCCTCTAGCCTTGGCAATTTTAAGAGGACTGGAGTTCAACTCTCAGAATTCCTCAGCCAGCCTGGGGAGAATCACAAATAGAATGAATACTTTTCCTTCAATTCCAATTATATCTATTTGGTAATAATTCAATTGTGTTTCCCTTGCAAAAAAAAAAAAATAACTTTGAGCCTTTAAGCTTTTCTGAAATTCTGGCATTCAGAAGTGGCTTGATAGACTGCTATAGTATCAAATCACCTCAAGTGCAGCCAAAGGACTGAGAAATAGTAGTGCCTGCTTAACAGTCTTCATACACAGCACCTGGCTATCTTGGGGCTGGGCAGGGGGCAGCAAATGCAGGGGGGTCCTGATAGCATAACAGAAAGGGCCATCTGAGCAAGGAGGTACCGTATGGTCCTTGAGGTATGACCATAATTGAGTCCTGCAATTACGATTGTAAATCATGATAGTTATAAAGCAGGTCACCACCTGACCAGACCCATTTTACAGTCTTTTTAGCAGCAGTCATTAAGCGAACACCATGGTCATTAAGCGAGCCTATGATTTGGTATGGGGTGGTTGTTGCCTGAAACTGGAAGTAAACGTTGATTTCTGTCAAAAAGATCATAAATCACGGTCACGTGATTGCGGGGTGCTACAACAGACATAAATGGGGACTGATTGTTGAGCACCCAAAATGCAGCCATAAGTTGGGGACTTACTTGTATTAGGGAAAAACCAGAATAGCTTTCAATAAAGACTCTGTTCTCTTTATCCTGTTCTCCCCCTTCTTTCCAGCTGCTTAGCAACTTCTAACAATGCTTTTAAAATTGATGCATTTTCTATCACCTGCCGGTAAAATAGAGGCAAGTGATTAGACTAAAGTAGCTTTAACAAAACAGATAGAAAAGAGATGGAGAGAGAACTTTGACAGAGTGGGATGGGTTCTCGAGTTAATCATGCTGGCAATGGGTCCAGGGTGCAAGACACAGGTTCTGGTGAAAGACAACCCAGTTTCTGCAACAACAAAAAAGTTGTATGCAAATCTTGATCTTGTGTTCCAGAAAATAACTGTATTCTAAGAATTCTGCCCTTCTCAGCCTGCCCTCCCCCCCAATTACATTTCTCATTGCTGAGAAATCGGGTTTGTGATTAATCCAATCAGTGCATCACATAGGGAGGTCAAGAACATTGTTTTTAAAAAAAGAGGAAAGGGATTCTCACAGTGCAGAATTCAACTCAAAATACAGAATCATCGTTTATTCAACAGCCTTATAGTCACAGATGCAGACATCATGAGGAGGGTTAAGAAGGTCAAGCTGACAACCACAACTCTACAAAGTACGTAAGAAAGCAGGGGGTTTTGTTCTGGCAGTCACAGCTGCCCTCTTGACTTTTCTGACCCTTCCTGTATATGGTCCTGCACACACAAGCACCTACACCAGGGGTCTTCAAACCTGGCAACTTTAAGACTTGTGGACTTCAATTCCCAGAATTCTTCAGCCAGGAATTCTGGGAGTTGAAGTCCACAAGTCTTAAAGTTGCCAAGTTTGAAGACCCCGGTTCTACACCCTCGTGAAGTACTAATCCTCAGCTTATGACCACAGTTGGGACCAGAATTTCCATTGCTAAGCAAGGTGATTGTTAAATGAATTGCGCCCAGTTTTATGACCTTTTTTTCCATAGTGGGTTAAGCCAATTATTGCAGTTGTTAAATGAATCAGGAGATCTTTAAGCACATTCAGCTTTCCCCACTAACTTTGTCTGTTGGAAGCCAGCTGGGAAGATTACATAATGTAATCCCATGTGACCTGGGATGCTACAACCCTTGTAAATTCATGTCGGTTGCCAAGCGCCAGAGTTTTAATCACCATGGGGATGCTGCGATGATCATTAGTGTGAGGAACAGTTATAAGACACTTTTTTTTCTGTGCCGTTGTAACTTCAAAGAGTTACTAAAGAAATGGTTGTCAATCAAGGACTATCTGCACATAGATAGTCTTGCTTTTCTTTTCTGTATTGCTTGACCTGAACGGGCAAGTTCTCTTTTCCTCTCAGGTGATGTTCACAGAGGAAGATGTGAAGTTCTACCTTGCAGAACTGGCGTTAGGACTTGGCCACTTGCATCGCTTGGGAATCGTGTACAGGGACCTCAAGCCAGAGAAGTATGCAGGCCAGAAGCTCATTGACTGGCGTCCTCCAGGATATCTCACTGGGTGGCAAATACACGTTGGCTGTAGATGGGCCTACTCAGTGGACACTCAAGAGACCCCTAACTCATCCCAACGACATAGTTCGTAGCTCAGGGTTGAACTGTGGGGCCCTTGCTGCTCTTTGAGCTTGGTGGTTTTCTTGCAGACGTTTCATTACCAAACTAGGTAATGTCATCAGTGCTAGAAGGAATCTAAGAGAACAACATAATTCTCTGGGGTGGTTTCGGCTTACAATAACAATGCTGGTGAAATGCAATGCTTTGCATGAGAATTGGGCAACCTTAGGCCTTACCCAGCATCCCATTATGGCCCTCCAGAAGCCAGAGATTACACCCTTGTAATCTGGTCGCTAAATGTTCAATTTTGTCAATGCATTTTTGTTTTCTTTTTTTTAAGAAAGGTAGGCTTACAGGGGCTAAATCACTTCTGTCTTACCCAGACATAAACAGGACATAAACTCCTCCAGGACATAAACAATCACCCCAAAAGGGGGGGGGCGTTCAAGGTGCTCGGAGTGATTTGCTCTTCAGTGACTTCTTCTCATTTTTCACTTTTTTTTTTGTCTATGACTGCATATGTTTCAGTTTTTTTCTCATCTCTATCCTCTCCCTGTGCAAAAAAAGCTAAAATATTTTATTTTGTTTTATTTCTGCCCTTTCCAGTGATATCATTGTATTACTTTGGGGCTTCCTGAGAGATGTACTGAGTAGTGGGCCCTGACCCTTTAACCATGTCCACCTCCCAAATTATGATATAACCACTTTCTATTAGCTCCATTGTGGCCCAAACTGCCGCAGCCAGTCCAGTTGCAAAACCAAAAATGTATCGGATCACCCCAGTTTGTGATCCCAGTGGAGAAAATACAAGTGAAATTCTCCATCCTGCAAGCCAAGCCTACATCTTTAGGAAAAAAAAGTGTTAGTTCCTGCACCATTCAGCTTTCCCCAACCTTCTGCCTTCTAGCTCTGCTTCACTCTTCCTCTGCAAAGATTTTTGATTAATCCTAATTATTGACAAGTCCTCTTATTTCCTTATTTTATTTATGTGCTTGGTAAATGTGTATTCCACCTTTCCCAGTCTTCCTGGAGTTAAAGGCGGCATACATAGCACCCTCTCTGTCCGGCATGAAAGACCAGACCCACACATGAAGGTCCAATTAAATTGATTTATTGCTAAACAGCTTATACACAGGAACCTCCTCAACTAATGGTCAGTTAGAGTTAGAGTTAGAGTAGGGTAAATGGCACTTGAGGGGGTTGGACATAGTTTGTGGCTATGCAGGGATTCTAGACTGATTCCTCTTAACTCTGCCCCCAGGTTCTGCCACTCCTTCTCCTACACTAACCTATATCAGGTGATATAGGCTGCAACTGGCCAAAAGCATCTTGGGTCCTTACATGGTTGGAAAAGAACTTAAACCTTGGTGTTCCCATTCTTAATCCAACATCTTTGCCATATTGGCTTTTGGACCAAGAGGGAGAAGCTGGCCTGAAGTCACACAGTGTGCCTCCATGGCTGTAAAGTGAATATAGGTAGTCCTTGGCTTATGACCAAAACCTCTATTGCTAAGCAATGTGGTCAACATGTGAGTTGCACTCTATTTTGCAAGCCTTTTTGCCATGGTTGTTAAATGATTCCAACCTGGTCATTAAGCTTTCCTCATTGATTTATTGGAAATACCCTGGGAAGATCACAAGGGGTGATCATGTGATCCCAGGATGCTGCAACTGTCACAAATACATGCTAGTTGCAAGCACCTGAGTTTTGATCACATGACCACGGGGATGTTGCAATAGTTGTAAGTGGAAGGACTGATCATAAGTTATTCTTTTCAGCACTATCATAACTTTGAGTAGTCTTTAAACTAATGGTTGTAAGTCGAGGAATACCTGTAGAATCCAGGTTTCCCTGCTCCTAGTCCAACATCTTCACCAATGCACCACCTTGACTCTTGGGCTAAGAGAGATTGGCCCCAAATCCCTAGAGAGCTTCTGTGACACAAGGGAGATTTGAACCTGGTCCACCTGTTGTTGCTTTATTGGATTCCTAGACTGGAGAGCAGGTCGAGAGCTTGAAAATGTGAGTTCCCTCATGAGGGATTTCAAAGATTAGGCTCAGACTAGCGATATTGCTTACCTCTAATCTCGGTCTTCTAGGAATGTAGTTGCATTCTGCTTTGGAAGCCAATGTTTAGTTGCATTTACTTCCTGATTTTATTTCAGCTGTTCTATCGTACCTTATTTGTTGTGTTCCATTGTGTTTTTTCTTTCACAGTATTCTTCTAGACGATGAAGGACATATCAAACTTACAGGTATACACTCCCCTGTTTCTTGTTATTTCTTGAACTTGATAAAAAAAAAGACTACCTTTCATTTCCCTTCTTTTCTGGTGTTCTTCATTCCCCACCATCAATTGACCTTGCTCCCTCCCCAACTCTTGTCTCTCTTGTAGACTTCGGTTTAAGCAAAGAAGCCATTGATCACGAGAAGAAGGCTTACTCTTTCTGTGGAACCGTGGAGTACATGGCACCAGAAGTAGTGAATCGCCAGGGACACACCCAGAGTGCAGACTGGTGGTCCTACGGAGTGTTAATGGTAAGTTCCCTCTGTCGGTTTGCTACTACCTCAGATGCTCCCAGAGAGCTGGCAGCCTCCACGTCTTTAGTAAAAAGATAAAATAGAAATAGTCGTATAGCAGGTGGAAACCTCGAAGCTAAATGTCCACTAGCAAGTGCGTTGGAATCAGAAAACGACCACTGTAGAGGTTGACCATTGCCACCGAGGAGACCTTCTCTTGGATCACTGTTTGCCCTGAAAGGGGGATTGGAGAAGACTATTCAGGGATGGTGACCCAAGCTAATTTGGTATGAAACCCAGGTTGGGAAACGTATTGCAAATAAATTGATTTCGGTCCAAGAGGGGTAGCGTTGCTTAATTTTCATCTTCTCAAGCACTGACTGGTCAACAATAGGAGCATTCATCAGTGTCACAAGAGGCTTGAAAGATTGCAGAGGCATTTGCTGCTTCCCAGATCTGGCTGGTCAATCTTTAGCGGTTTGACAAATGGATGGTAAATTAAATCCAATTTTATCCTGTCACTGCTAGTTAACATACCTATGGAAATACCTTTCTGAATATTCCTTGGCAGTTAGTTGCTCAGCAAGCCAGGGCATACATTACCCAAAAAATATCTTCTGTGGGGCTTGTAATGATACAATGGGGGGGGGGGCATATTGTGTTCCTTTTACTGCTATCACTAACATTGTGTGGGTTTTTTGGACAGCCTGCTTTGCTCTTGGCTTGTCCTGCTTCTGCAGTTTTTGTTGTTTCCAACTTCCTGGTCCAAGATGGAGCTAACCAAATTGTAGGCCAGGGGGAGGCATCCATTGACAGTCAAAACCGCCTCCTTGTGGACCGTTTTTCCTAGGGATGTTGGGAATTTTAGTTCAGTAAGCTGGGCTGCTGTAACAAGAGACGCGTGTTTATGCAGGTAATCCTTGACTTAAAGCTATTCATTTAGCAACCGTTTGAAGTTACAACCGCACTGAAAACAGTGGCTTATGTCCTCGCACTTATGGTTGTCACAGTGTCCCCATGATCAGATGGTTAAAATTCAGGCACTTGGCCAACCAGCATGTGTTTGTGATAGTTGCAGCATTCCGGGATCACATGATCACCATTTGCGACCTTCCTGGGAGGCCTCTGACAAGCTGTCCATGAGAGAAACTAGATTTGCTTAATGACCACGTGATTCACTTAACTGCAGTGATTTGCTTAACAAACATGGCAAAAAAGATCACAACTTTTGGTTAGCACTGTAACTTGAGGACCATCTGTAGCAATTATAAATCAGTTGCATTGGGTCATCTCTGCATTCCACGTGAGGCTATGGAGTTTGTTTATAAATTACCACTCCTGTTAAGAAAAAAAATCCTAAGAGCCCTCAGGAAACTTGTCAGATGAGTATTTCCCAATTTAGGCAACTTCCAGATGTATGGAGTGACTCCTAAAACTGTCAGCAATGGCCAGACTGGCTGGGGAATTCTAGGAACGAAAGTTAAACACACCTGCAAATTCTCCCAAGTTAGGAAACTCTGCTCTGGATAAACTGCTCAAGCCACCCTGCAGCTTAACATTTCTCTAGGACAGGGCTAGGCAACCATAGCTATGCTATGCTGGCTCAGGAATTCTGGGAGTTGAAGTCCATGAGTCATAAAAGAGCTGAGGTTGCCTATCCCTGCACTAGGATATGATCCGGCTGTAATCCTGGAGCAGGAAAGAAATGCCCCCGACTTTTAAGATCAGCTTCTGTGGCCTTTCTCCAGATCTCCTCCCCAAAGGAGGTGAGGTGGATCTCTACAAGGGGGAGACCTTTTTCTGTGGTGGGACACCATTTATGGGAATTCCCTCCACAGAGAGGCTCAGCTCACCACATTGTTTTGGCTCCAAGTCAAGACTTTGCTATTTTCCCAGCTTCTTTAATGGGCTTTTAATTGTATTTTAACTCATCTTGCTTTAGGGTTTGAATGACTGCCTTGCAGCTGCCTAGTTTACACGGTATTTTATTTTTTTAAATTGCATATGTTTTAACTTGTATTTTTAAGCATGTTTTAGTGCAAACTGCAGAGAGCGCTTCAATAATAATAATAATAATAATAATAATAATAATAATAATAATAATAATAATAAAGTTGGAAGGGAGCTTGGAGGTCATCTAGTCCAACCCCCTGCTCAGGCAGGAAACCCTATACCATTTCGGACAAATGGCTGTCCGGTCTCTTCTTAAAAATTTCCAGTGTTGGAGCTTTCACAGCTTCTGGAGGCAGGTTGTTCCACTGGTTAATTGTTCTCACTGTCAGGAAGTTTCTCCTTAGTTCTAGGTTGCTTCTCTCCTTGGTTAGTTTCCATCCGTTGCTTCTTCTCCTGCCTTCAGGCGCCTTGGAAAATAGCTTGACTCCCTCTTCTTTGGGGCAGCCCCTGAGATATTGGAATGCTGCTATGATGTCCCCCCTCGTCCTTCTCTTCGTTAAACTAGACAGTGGGCAGTTTAATTTAATAAATAAATAACACAAAAGACATGCCCTCCACCCACAAGAACAAGCCATTGCCATTCTGTCTTGAGGGATAATGTTAAATTAAGAGTGTGACTTCCAGTGAGTTAGACCGATGAGACATTAGAACAGGTCTGGGTAGTGACGTGGAAGTCCTGCTCCAATAAGGCATTTTAAACTCTCTGGATGGTCCTCCTGGGATCCTCCACACCACACCTGAGATCCCCTGAAATCAGCTCAAAAGCAGCAGAGTTTGGAAATCCTTTGGCTTTGTAAAAACACCTGCAGTCCAAGCAAGGATGGTCTTTAGCTGAAGACGTGCTGCCCTCTTGTGGTGATTACCTGCAAAAGTGGCCTGGCTTGAAACTATCCGTTTCTATTGGCTTTGAATTATGGAGGAGAAGCTCCTTAGTAGTACAGGTGGTCCTCGATTTACAACCGTTCATTTAGCAACCGTTCAAAGTTACAACGGCGCTGAAAAAAAGTGACTGATCCCTATTTTTCACATTTAGGACCATCCCCGTGGTCCTGTGATCAAAAGTCAGGTGCTTGGCAACCGACTCATATTTATGACGGGTCCCGGGGTCATGTGATCACCTTTTGCGACTTTCCGACAAGCAAAATCCATGGGGAAGCCAGATTCACTTAACGACCGTGTTACTAACTTAACAAGTGCAGTGATTCGCTTAGCAACTGGCAAGGAAGGTCGTAAAATGGGGCAAAATTCACTTAACAAATGTTTCGCTTAGCAACAGAAATTTTGGGTTCAGTTGTGGCTGTAAGTCGAGGACTACCTGTAAATGGGCCTTGGTTGAGTGGAAGAGATGCTCTCCATACCCAGCTGCCCCTTTGTGCACAGAAGGTCCAAGAAGACAAGTGAAGTGAAGTACAGCTGTTCCTTGTAGCCATTCCCCCAAATTAAGGGTGGTACGAGTAAGAAATATGTCCCTGTTCCTAGGCTTGGAGCAGAGGTCTTCAAACATGGCAACTTTAAGACTTGTGGACTTCAACTCCCAGAATTCCTCAGCCAGCCAGGGCTGGCTGAGGAATTCTGGGAGTTGAAGTCCACAAGTCTTAAAGTTGCCAAGTTTGAAGATCCTTGGCTTGGAGAATGTTGCCATTTTCGACTTCCTGCTTTGTTTTCCACCCAGGCAGGAAAATGATAAAGAGATTACTTCTCTGGAGTTCTCAGGGTGCCAGCCCTTCGAGGGAGGCCAGGTCAATAAGCAGACACCACAAGGATTCCAGCAATGCCTCTTTACTTACTGGGAAAAGAACAGGATCTTAAGAGTCTATCAATATTTCTCTCTGTCCTTTCTTATACTGAAGGAAATGAAGGTGTGGTGGTTTGAGTTTCTTTCTCACACTTGCTGCAATCTCTGGACTGCGTAATTGCATCTCAAATCATGTTATTAAGAATTGCAAATAGAAAAAAACAAAAGCTAATATAAATTGCAAAAAGTACAAAAAGAAAGAAAGAAAAAAGTAATTTCCTCTTTCATTCCAGCAAATAAAAACAATTTTAATAGTTTCTTGCCTTCTCTAAATGCAACATAAACTTGGTAATCCATATCTTAATTAAAAACAAAATCCAAAAACCTAATTATTCTTTGTAATTTCTTTATTTCTTCTATTTTGAGTAAAAGCTCAGAAAGGGAAAACAGATATAATATATTTTCTCTTTTAACCTTGATCGAATAAGCCCACCTTGTATTCCT
The DNA here is from genome assembly GCF_001527695.2 of Protobothrops mucrosquamatus. NCBI lineage: Eukaryota > Metazoa > Chordata > Lepidosauria > Squamata > Viperidae > Protobothrops > Protobothrops mucrosquamatus. Next base: position 350,308 of record NW_015387049.1, on the reverse strand, counting down.
TCCCTGAAATATTAAGAATCTTCATTTTTAACCCCTTCAAAAATAATCCCAGATATTGTTTTTAAATCCTTTTTTAAACCAAAAATCTTTTAAAGCTTCTTTTGTATACCCAATGAGTAAAACGTATCCTTCTCATAAAGTCCTTCAACACCTTAACAGAGCTCTTTTATAAATCCAATAACAAAAAGTTATCCAAATCATTTTTCTGGTTCAATAATTGTATACCTCCTTTAAGGAGCAAAACATCCCTCGGTTTCATTTCTGTATCCAGTAATATTTTTCCATATCTTTCTCACTGCCTGACACATTTAAGTCCACCCTCAAATTAATTTCCGAATTAACTGTCCTAGCTTGGTCTTCTGTAACTTCATTTTTCTTTTCTTTTTCTCCTGTCACTTGAGGCCTTCTTGCCTAACCTTTTCCTTCCTAACCTTGCAGGAGGGGGTCCCCTGAGAAATCCAGGGAGAGACATTCATGAAAATTCTGCAAACAGAATTGGGGTTAGATGCTTAACTATTTTAAGGAGACTGATGCTTAATGCAAATAGACCACCAACGGCAAACGAAGGCGATGCTACAGGCATGTCTTGCATGTTGGCATGGTCTGCTTTTGTCCTGACCAGTAAGAAGAGCCCTTCCCACCTGGTTAGCCAGGGTGAAGTCATTTTGCTTCCTTGGGTAGCAAAAGCAACCTTGGATGTGAAAATCAAAACAAGGAAATGCACTGGTGAGACCACATTTGGAATATTGCATCCACTTATGGTCCCTGTGATACAAAAAGATATTGAGATCCTATAAAGAACGCAGAGAAGAGCAACAAAGATGATAAGGGGTCTGTAAGCTAAACCAGGGCTTTTCAACCTTTTCACCCATTGTACCACTTTTAGGATATGGCAACATCCGAGTACCACCAGTCGCCTAGCAAGGTGTCAAAAACTTGATGACCAAAAAAAAAAAAAAAAAAAAAGGAAAAAAGTCATAAAGTACAGGTAGTCCTTGACTTACAACAGTTCGCTTAGTGACTGTTCAAAGTTACAATGGCACTGAAAAAAGTGCCCCCCAAGCCACAGCCGAGCAAGACACCTGCTTGCCTGCTCGGCGGCGCTCTTCCTTCCGTCTGAGGTTTTCATTGTTGTGAGCATTTCTGTTGAGGATTGGCAGTGGGGGTGGGGTGGGGGGGTGTTTGGTTCCCCCCCCCCCGTCTGCTGAGTGGTTGCAGCAGGTTTTGGTCACTTCACATGAACCTGGGACACTGTGACCGTCATAAATATAAATCAGTTGCCAAGCATCTGAATGTAAATCACAAGACCCTGGAGATGCTGCAACATTCCAGCTGATCGGTGCTTCTTCAGGCTCAGCAGAAGCGCCAGGATCAGTGCCGAGCTCCAGCTGGAGTCTGGCGCTGATCCTGGTGTTTCCGCTGAGCCCTGACAGCCCTGCAGCTCCAGCCATCTCTCACTCAGGCTTGTGCGGTGCTGCCACTGATTCAGCTCATTCCCCTCCCCCGCTACCACTTTTCTAGAATGGTCACGTACCACCTGCTGAGTGCCAATGTACCATAGGTGGTACCCGTACCACTGGTTGAAAAGCCCTGCTCCAGAGCACCAGAGGGCAGGATAAGAAATAATGGGTGGAAGATCATTAAACAGAGATCCAACCTGGAAATAAGGACAGTGGGGTTAGATGCTGAGAATTTCCTGACAGTGAGAACAATTAATCACTGGAACAGCTTGCCTCCTGAAGTTGTGGCTGCTCCATCACTGGAGGTTTTAAAGAAGAGACTGGACAGCCATTTGTCTGGAATTGTATCAAGCTTCCTACTTGAGCAGGGGGTTGGACTAGAAGACCTCCAAGCTCCCTTTCAACCCTATTATTTTATATTCTGTGTTCTAAATAAAATAACAATGGTGAGTGCTGTTGCTGGAACTGCCTGGCTCACTGATTTTCTTGTGTGTTGTTCCTTGCAGTTTGAGATGCTGACAGGGGCCTTGCCATTCCAAGGAAAGGACAGGAAGGAAACAATGACACTCATTCTCAAGTGAGTCTCAGCATGCAGATCCTGGAGAGGGTTTGCCTCAGGTTGACCCTTGGTTGGTGAATTGCCTTGGAAAGTGTCTATTTGTAAAGAGATCCAAGCTGATGAAGTTATTTGATGCTTTTTTTATACTTGTCCCTCTGAGCTTTAATAGATTTTATGATCTATAGTTAAAAAGAAAAAGTTGTTGACCATCCTGGCTACTGTCAAAACACCAAAAAGAGAGGCCAATATAAAAAGAAGCCAATATAATCTTTAAAAGAAGCCAATATAATCTCCATATCCCCCCCTCTGAACTATTGACTGCCAATCTCATGGTCACCAAAGGGTGAATTCATTCCAACTGTGCTGATCCAGTGCTCTTTAAATATGTTGAATTTCAGTTCTCATAAGAAGTTGGACATATGGAGGCAAGCTGTAATCTTCTCCAGCTGCACAGCAGCATGGGAGAGACGTAGGCATCAGGGTGCTTATGGATGCCAATGTGCCTTGGCATCTGCTAGAGACTCTGCTGTACTTGGCTTTAATTTCAGGAAATGTGTTTATTTACTGAAGTGAGGCTGCAAAACCCTCGCAGCATCGTTTTTGTTTCTGAGAATGTGTTGGATCCCACAGACTATATTGACATTATTAGAAGGCAAACTTGGAAGGTGCCCTCAGCCCAGTGCTTTGTAGTTTTATGGGGGGGAGGTTGGGGGGCAGAAGAAGAAAAAGTTGACACAGATATAGAAACCATCCTGGAGTCGTGAGAGAAGGTGATGGTGAGTATCTGAGTATCCCCACCAAAATATTTGTTTTATAACTGGATGCACCTGGCCATAGAAGCCATTAGGTGAATAGGCAAAAGTCAGAGTGAAAGACCAGGTCCACACATGAAGGTCCAAACAAGCTGATTTATTGCTATACCCAGGAATATTCTCAACTCATGGTTAGCACCTGCTTGGAGTTAGATAAGGGTCAGTGGAATTCAAGGAAGGTTGGACTTAGCTCGCTTGCGGCTACGTAGGGATTCTCGGCTGATCCCTCTTTTAACTCTCAGGTTCTGCCACTCCTTCCCCTTCAACTCCCCACTTCAGGATAAAGTGTGTGTGTGTGTGTGTGTGCAAATATAAAAAGAGACTTTCACAATCCCTAGTGGGCCCCAAACGTTGCCTAGCTCTGATAACAGGTGGAAACCATCACTTGATTCAGAGATGAAATTGTTCCAGGGATTATAGATAGTGGCCCCTGCTTTGTATTAAGAAATGCCTTTGAGGGGTATCATTTGGAACCTCTTGGCTAGTCTGTGCCAATGCTGTGGGGTTTTTTTCCCCCTTTGCTGTCTCATGTGTACATATATATCTTTTCATTTAGAGCAAAGCTGGGCATGCCCCAGTTTCTAAGCTGTGAAGCCCAAAGCCTTCTGCGAGCCCTTTTCAAGAGGAACCCAATCAACAGGTTAGGTAAGACCTTTGTGCTAGCTTTGCATCTGTGCCCATCCATGACTCTTTCAGCAGGTTTTCTGCATAGCACAATACTGTTAAAACTTGTCAAAACTAAAAACAATCAAGATGTTGAATCGCAGGACACAAACAAATAGGATTTTGCTGCTGGGTGGAGAGACACATTCTTTACCAGAGGTGGACATGTATGTAACTTTACGACTTGTGGGCTTCAGCTCCCTGAATTCCTGAGCCAGCAGGCCACAGGTCATAAAGTTGCCATAGTTGCCCACCCCTGTTCTTTACTGTATGCATTTAACTCTATGTTGTGTGTAGAACTTGTCAAAAAGAGCACACCTTACTTTGCAGGATCTGGCTCAGATGGTGTTGAAGAAATCAAACGTCACTCTTTCTACTCTACCATTGACTGGAATGTGAGTATAGAATTGTTTTTGCTCTGTTTCCTGTTTCAATTGGTAAGATCTTAAAATTCAGGCTTCAGCCCCAGGACAATACAGGTGATCTTCAACTTAGGACCACGATTGGCATCAGAATTTGTGTTGTAAGCAAGGTCATCACTAAGTGAGTCACACCCAATCTTACAACCTTTTGTGTCACCGTTAAACAAATCACTGCAGTTGTTAAGAGAATAATGTGGCTGTTCAGCAAATCCCGCTTCCCCCATTGATAGCTTGTTGGACATCAGTGGGAACGTCACAAATGTTGGGACACTGCAATAGCTGTAAATACGTGGCGGTTTTGATCATAATAATAGTAATAATAATAAAGTTGGAAGGGACCTTGGAGGTCATCTAGTCCAACCCCCTGCTCAGGCAGGAAACCCTATACCATTTCAGACAAATGGCTGTCCAGTCTCTTCTTAAAAACTTCCAGTGTTGGAGCATTCACTGCTTCTGGAGGCAGGTTGTTCCACTGGTTAATTGTTCTAACTGTCAGGAAGTTTCTCCTTAGTT
>NW_015387049.1:293800-345779 GCF_001527695.2 Protobothrops mucrosquamatus | reverse complement strand
CTGTATATAGATTTGGCTGGTTTATGGAGCAAACGAAGATAGAAGCAACTCTGGGTATGCTGGCTATTTCATGGAACCCTAGATCGGAGCCCAGGACGCATGATTTTCTTTGGTTTCCAAACTTTTGCAGGTAGTTAAACAATTAGAACCCAGCTTGGTATCTTCCTGGATATCCAAACTGGTACAGCTCAAATACTTGGGCACCATTTCCATGAAAAACAGCCTGTGGCTAATTTTATTTTTTTTTGTCTTTGGCTCTCCTGGTGCATCCATACCCTGACCCTGATCCTCTTCTTTCTGTATGATTTTTCATCCTCCAGAAGCTTTTCCGTCGAGAAATCAAGCCACCATTCAAACCTGCTGTGGGCCGGCCAGACGATACCTTTTATTTTGACAAAGAATTTACCTCCCGCACACCCAAAGGTTGGTGTTTGGCTTTTAATAATCTGAGGACAAGAGGGTGCTGTGTGTGTACCTGTATTCACTTTATGAACACCTCTGGACATCTGTTCATGGGACACAGAAATAGCCCTTGCCTCCATTTTTAAGCCATTTCATTCATACCCACAAGAACCAGATTCTTGCCTGTTCTTTTGCACATTTTTTTGACCCTTTCTCATGGCTTTTGTTACATATACAGTATAAGGTTCAGAAAGATTTGGGATCCTGTACGCTCTCCCGATATAGAGAAATGGTACTTTGTCTCTGAAAAGTGGCATCTCACAAAATAAATATAAAAAGATGCACGGGGACTCTCTATACCAGGAGTAGGCAACCTTGGCTTTTTTATGACTCGTGGACTTCAACTCCCAGAATTCCTCAGCCAGCCATGCTGAGGGGAAAGGTGGAGGTTGCTATGCTGAGCCATGCTGGCTCAGGAATTCTGGGAGTTGAAGTCCACGAGTCATAAAAGAGCCAAGGTTGCCTACCCCTCCTCTATACGATTCTTTCCTTACTATACATCTCGGATGAGCATTTTATGTTCCTATAGTTAGTGGAATTGAAGAAATAGCAGACATGAAGAACATATGGCTCTCCAGATGTTGGAACTCTCACTCCCAAGCCAGCAGTGGTCAGAGGGAAGGGAGTTGGTCCAACACCACTGGGTTCCTCATCCTGGCTTTGAGTCTCAATATTAGAGCTGGCTAGTGCAGTATTTTTCAAACTTGGCAACTTTAAAATGTGTGGACTTCAACTCCCAGAATTCCCCAGCCAGCTCTTGTCCTACCTCTGTCATGGATGTTTGGGGAAGGAATAGCCAGTGGTCAGTTCCTGACATGCTGCTCTTCCAGAGAGTTGAGTTCTTTTTTTCCATTTTTGTTCTAGATTCACCTGGAATTCCTCCTAGCGCAGGAGCCCATCAGCTCTTCCGAGGATTCAGCTTTGTGGCCACTGGACTGATAGAGGATGAGAAAGCTAAATCACCACCTGTGCCTTTGCATTCTGTCGTTCAGGTAAGAAAAGACTGGAGAATCCTTGGAGGGGGGCTGTTCCCAAATCAAGCAAAAATCCATATGTAATTTAAAAGCCATATCAAAGTTGTCTTCTAGCAAAATTGTGTACACACATAAAGGTACTGTTGCCAATTTATGTATCTGTCAAAAATGATTTTGTATCTGTTCTATGAAATCTATGAATTTCAACACACTCTTCGCATCGGTTGAATCTAATCTGCTCCAAAGCTGCTATTTGTCCTGGGATGTTCAGTGCCAGTTTAGATTAGTGAGGAGGGGAATTTTAACCGGGAAATCATTCTGCAACATTTAGGTATATGAAAATAGCATACAGGTAGTCCTTGACTTATAACTACAATTGGGACCAGAATCTCTGTTGTTAAGCAAGGCAGTTGTGAAGTGAGCCCCGCCCAATTTTACGACGTTTTTGCCACAGTTAAGCAAATCATTGCAGTTGCTAAGTGAATCAAGTGGTTGTTAAGTGAATCCAACTTCCCCCATTGAGTTTGCCTGCTGGCAGAAAACGGGAAAGGTTGCAAATAGTGTTCACGTGATTCCCCGCCCCCCAGGACACTGCAACCTTGCCCGTTGCCAAGCACCCAAATTCTGATCACATGACTGTCAGGATGCTGCAACTGTTTAAGTGTGGGGTCTATTATAAGTCACTTTTTCAGTGCTTTTGTAACATCACTAAATGAATGGCTGCCAATCGAGGACTACCTGTATGCACGACTTCACCTGGATTTCTCCATCCTGGTTCAGTTTCAGCAACAGAGAGAGACTTTCAGAAACTTCGTATGTAGTCTAGCAAACTTGATTTTTTTCTCATTTTCTTTCCTTATAGCAACTGCATGGGAAGAATCTCCAGTTTAATGATGGTTACTTGATTAAAGAAGCCATCGGTGTGGGCTCTTATTCGGTGTGCAAACGGTGTATTCACAAGGCAACCAGCACAGAATATGCAGCCAAGGTCAGAGCTCTCTCTTTCGTCCAACCCAAGAACGTATTATTATTATTATTGTTGTTGTTGATCATCGCACAGTCAGCCAGATGTTCAGACTGGATTTGGCATTTCTGTCCACCCATCGAGTCCTCACCAAGGATCTAGGATAGGCAGATGTAGATGTTTGATGTTATTACAGATCTCGTCGCAGGATGGAAGCAGTTCCTAGCAAGGCCGCCTTTTGCAATTGACTAATGGCGAATTTGTCAATGCCAATGGTGTTCAAGTGGTGCTCCAGTTGTTTTGGGATTGCACCCAAGACGCCTATTACTATTGGTACTACCCTTGCTTGCCTTTGCCACAGTCTTTCTATTTCTATTTGTAGGTCTTTGTATTTTGTTATCTTCTCCAGTTCTTTCTCGTCTATTCTGCTGTCTCCAGGCACTGCATGTCCACTATCCAGACTTTTTTGTCTTTCTTATCGACAATTGTTAAGTCCGGGGTGTTATGTGGCAGGTGCTTATCTATTTGAATTCTGAAGTCCCAGAGCAGTTTAACTTTATCATCATCATCATCATCATCATCATCATCATCATCATCATCATCAGTGAAATCTTCAAAAATCCCACCATTAGTTTAAACGAGCTTCCTGGTAGATAATAGTGCAGGAGAGTAAAGTTGGGAATGTGTACGCAAGAAAGCCTTGACTTTGTGTGAGTTTAGTTGCTCAAAGTGTATTTGACAATCTTGGGGGTGAATTGATGTAACGTGGAGTTGAATGAGCTGAAAAGTCCCTGATCTCACTGCCATTTGCTGACTGCACAGACATCTTGGGTGGGATTGTAGATCATATAATGTGTGTGTAGTTGTGTAAATGATGTTTTACACCAGAGGTCTTCAAACTTGGCCCTTTTATGACTTGTGGACTTCAACTCCCAGAATTCCTCAGCCAGGCAAGCTGGCTGAGGAATTCTGGGAGTTGAAGTCCACAAGTCATAAAAGGGCCAAGTTTAAGACCCGTTTTATCCTTTTGCATCACACCTCAGACTGCCTTTCCTATATTAGAAAAGGAATTAAAAATATTTTGTAGAGATTTTAAAACTTTATTCTTTTATTCTGTATTTATTGCTATTTTTAATGGATGGTGACTTTTATATTGATGCTGATGATTTCTGCTGCTTAATTTTATAAATTAAGCCTTTTTATATTGGTTTAATATATATTTTACAGCATGTTTTAATTGCTTTGTACGTGCCTCAAGACTATTGGAATTGGTGAGAGGTACAGTGAACAATTAAGTAATAAAACCTTGCAGGATTATTGGAGAGATTGCAATTAACTACGTATGTCATGTTTTCAACTTTTAAACATAATCCAACCCCCCCCAAAAGTAGTAGTGAGTAGTAGTAAAACGGCATATACTTCTTGCAGATTATTGACAAGAGTAAGCGAGATCCCTCCGAGGAAATTGAGATACTCCTACGGTACGGACAGCATCCAAACATCATCACACTGAAGGACGTGAGTGTCATAGCGGAGTAGAGCTTATCAACAGACAATGCTTATGAAGGGAAGAGCAGTTGTTCATTCATGACTCGGGCAGGACAGTAGATCAGAATATTTGTGCAGGTAGTCCTCACTTAACAACTGTTCATTCAGCAATTGTTCAAAATTACAACAGTGCTGAATAAAGCACTTATACCCCATGCCTGAAGTTATGGCCCTTGCAGTGCCCCTGCGGTTACACGATTGCGATCTGGGTGCTTGGCAACTGGTTTGCACTTATGGCGAGTTACCAAGTGCCCTGTGATCATGGGATCACCTTTTGCATCTTCCCTACGGGCTTCCCCGGAAAATCAGTGTAGAGAAGCTGGCAGGGAAAGTTGCCTGCCACGAGGACTCCCTCTTCTGGGGGTTGGCTGAAAAAAATCTGTCCCAAATTCCAGTCAGGATTTTCAGTCACAGAGGATTTACAGTTGCAGAGCAGAGAGGCAGCGAAGTAAGGTAAGGAGAGTGGGGTGCCTTGGGGTGGGGGAGGCCTGGCATAGGCCGTATATACGTTTCTCTCCACTCCGGGTCTGAAAATCCTGCTTGGATTTCAGCAGGGAGGATTTTCAGTTCCTGAATGGAGGAAACACTGGTGCACGGCCTGCCCTGGGCATTCCAGGCACCCCCTGCCCCTTGAGGCACCCCGTGCTACTTACCTGGGACTCCATCTGCTTAATGACCCATGAGATTGTTAAATGAACAACCAGGAGTGCTAAGATTGCAGTCATTTGAGCAATCACATGATGTTTCACTTAATGACTGCTTCGCTCAGTGACTGAGATTCCAATCTCAAGTACGATTGTTAGGTGAATTACCTGTAGCTCTTTGGTGAAAAGTCAACCCTGCAGATAAAGAGCCCTTTGCTCTCTTTTTCACTGCCAAAGTGGATCTGCTCACGGTTATGGCCTTGCAAGATTCGTAAAAGGCACAGACATTTTGAAGCCGTATTCAGAGGCAGTTCTGACTTCCTTCCTCGTGCTCAGAGCAGACTGTCCATTTTACAGGGGGTGTTTGTTGAAGTAGAACAAAAAAACAAGCAGGGGTTACAGTGAAAGAGTTGACCCTATGCATTCGGTGCCCTAAAAAGCTGTAGTCCATCATATTTCTGCTGGCATGCCTGTCAATTATGATTCAGCATAATATTGCTAGAGAGAGAGAGACAAGCCTCTTCGACAATCCCATTGCCATAAATCAAATCAGATAGACACTCCAAGAAATGATTTCATAACAAGAAATATATTTTAATCAGATAGGTTACTTGCCTTTATGACAAATGCCTCTGATATTACATCTCCTGTTCATTTCTATCGGTAAAAAGATGAAGCTCTCCCTTCATACCATCTTTATAGTAGTACAGGCTCATCGGGTGACATCTGATGGGCCATGCTTCTCTCAAACAAAGACATTCCAAACTGGCTTGTGTCCAAGAAGTCTCCCCATGCCCTTTTGAAACTCCTCCCCCTGACCTATTACTAACATACTGATACATGCTCTCTAGTTAGAGTTACATAGAGCTATACAAGGTTACATGGATCTATATGGGCCAGAATACCCATGGTTGTTGAGATGCTGTTTCTGTATTGTAGAAATCGTTATCCCTGTGCAGAATTGCATCCTGTGCAATTTCTAGACCTCAAGTTGGATGTACAGCGTACGAAGTTGGTAGATGGTTTGGGGAAACAAGTTAAATCGTTTTTCTCAGACCTGCTTAGAAATATCCATTTGGCAGGTGTACGATGATGGCAAACGTGTTTACCTGGTGACTGAACTAATGAGAGGTGGGGAGCTGCTAGACAGGATTCTCAAGCAGAAGTGTTTTTCAGAAAGAGAAGCAAGCTCCGTCCTGCACATGATCTGCAAGACCGTGGAATATCTTCACTCCCAAGGGGTGAGTAGGAGATGCTGGCAAGAACCCTCCTGCTTCCCTGGGCCTCCCTGCCTTTGTGCCAGGGTGTATGCCTGCAACATCAGAATGGTCGTTTGTTTTTTTATGCATGTCAAACGTGTATGTGCATTGCAGGTTTTAATTCGTTCCTCAAATAAATATCACCTGTGTTGAAGCAAAAACAAATGCCAAAAGTAGGAAAAGCCGGGGTAAATCCACTAGAGTTGGGTTCATATTTTTTTTTTTAAAAAAAAAATCAGGACGAAGAAAAGTATCATCAGGGTATGGAAGAAGTACAAGGTAAATGTCAGAGGAGATTCATCAGGAGAGACCGACATCAAGTATTTTACAGATGTTAGTACCTGATTGGTGGTGCTGCATTGAATTTGAAGGAGGTCACATATGCCTGCCTTAAAGCAAAGCAATGGCTTCTGCTTTGTCTTGGCTATAAGTTCAATTGTCACATGAGATTTGACACCTACAAACCAGACCCAGGGATTATTTTTTCCTCCGGTGGTACCAAATCTCTAGAAAAGTGATGGCAAACCTTCTAGACACTGAGTGCCCCAAAACCGGCCCACCCCCTGCCCCGCTCCTGCCCCCTGCCTGGCCGCAGGGCCACCTACTGCCTCTACGGCCCGCCACAGCAGATCACCCAGGCGGCCCTGCAGTGCCATGTTAGCAACACCCTCTGTCCGCACCCCACAGCATCATCTGCGCGTGACAGTGCACGAGGGCGGAGTCTTGTCCCTGCTGCCCGGGTGCCATGTCCTTGGCTGCGCTGCTCCACGCGGGCCATGGCTGGGGGCGACTCTCCTGTGGGGGGGGCTGCTGGTGAGGAAGGGCCACAGGAGAAGGGGCTGGGGCAATGCCACATGTGCCCACAGAGAGGGCTCTGAGTGCCGCCTCTGGCACGTGTGCCATAGGTTCGCCACCACTGCTCTAGAACGTCCTTGTGGTGAAAATCTGTAGGTTCAGCCTCAGGTTGATTTTAGTCTCCATTGCAACATTATTTTAGCAATCCTTTTCTATCAATGTATTGTGGCTTCTGTTTTATTACACCCTTTTTTCTGCTTTTTCTGCTTATGTTTTTGTCATCCTTATTAGGGGCTCTGTAACCCAAAAGCAGGGGAAAAATGCACTGCAGTTGTAGGATCAGAATGAAGTTTAACATCTGGAACTGGAGCACATATCTGTAAATTGAAAGGAAGCCGTCACAAACTGATGACCTGCAATGTCCACTTTTGCTTTGCAGGTGGTCCATAGAGACTTGAAACCTAGCAACATCCTCTACGTAGATGAGTCCAGCGACCCTGAATGTATTCGCATTTGTGACTTTGGGTTTGCCAAGCAACTGAGGGCAGACAATGGGCTCCTCATGACCCCTTGCTATACTGCCAACTTCGTTGCTCCAGAGGTAAGCAGCTCATGATCCCGAGTTTGTTGGGGTTAAATTCCAAGTAAAACATACTTGTTCTACTAATTTCATCCATTTCAGGAAAGTCTCTGCAATCACTTTCTCCACCCATCTGGGCTGAATGAAAGACCTGTTTGGTAGTTTTGTGTCTGCAAATAGTTGTAGGAGAATCTGCTACGATGGAATCAAGTGTAAAGGTTGTTTGGACACTTTGGCATCTGTCCCCCGAACTGGAAAGAAAGTCTACTATTGCCCTTAGCTGAATCTTCTGAAGTTCCTGAGTTAGGTTCCTCCCGCAGATTTCCCCCAGATCATCATATTAGCATGTTTGGCTTGGGGACACAGACCAACATAAAAATTGGATCTTTTCTCTTGTGATTGTTCCTAACTGCATGTGAATTTTAGTAACTATCTCAAATTCTCATGGCTTCCTTTCTTGCACTTTCACAGAGTCCTCTAAGTAAGAAAGCCAGAATATACCTGGAATTCCAAATGCTACCTGTATTTTATCTGATAGGCCTGGGGGACCCTTTTGAAATGGTCTTGGCCTCCCATCAAGCAGACTCCCTCCAGATTGTTTCAGAGGATTCCAACATGATGATCATTCTGTACTGAGGGGATGTCATCCATACCTCCCAAGAAAAGTTGTTAGAAGAATGTTGAAAGGGGAAGTGTAATGTTAGGAGACAGGAATGGGACGTTCTGCAGTTGCAAGGAGGACCTTTTATGTATGGACTGGAACATCTGCCATTTTATCCTAGGAATAAACAACCTAGGAATCTTTGGTCTTGCAAGCTGAATTCATCTGGAACAGAGTTCCCCAACCTTTCCAGCTTTGCGGCCTGGTGGGGTGGGGGAGAGGGGATGGTTCCGTGCGAGCGGCGGGAAAGCGCGTGTGCACAGCTCCATTTGTATGAGCGGCGTGCACGCATGCTTGCACAAATGGAGCATGCACGCGCTTGCCCGCCACTTCCGCGGCCTGGTTCAAGGCCTGAACTAGAAGATCCACCGTGGGGAAGTTTGTGTAGGGAGAATGTTGTCCTCCCTGCTTAGAAATTATTCCTAGATAAGATGGCTAATTAGACCAATTGCTTTTTTGTAACTACACAGTATTTAAAGCACCCTTGGTTAATAGCACAGCCAATGGCTGGAAATTAGTGGAGTTGACTGACTTTTTCTGAAATGACACAAACAGGAAATGGAAAGAGGATAAGGAAAGGTAAAGAAGACCAACAAGTACTGATCATCTCCTTAATAGGATGTGCGGGAGTGATAAGAGAGAAGAGAAATTCAAAACTGAGCTGCTTTCTATACCTCGTGGTTTTTCTGCAGATTTTTATATTGCTGGAGGTGTCACCCATGCCTCTTTTCTTTCTTTCTTTTTTTTCAAAACCAAGAAAATTAGCAAGGAGTACCATCAGCTTCATTGCTTTCACTTTTTGTTAATGTTTTTTTTCCTATTCTTCCTACAGTTGATAATTATATATCCATTCTTGTTCTTAATTTAGGTTTTGAAACGCCAAGGCTACGATGAGGCCTGTGACATTTGGAGCTTAGGAATCCTTCTCTACACAATGCTAGCAGGGTAAGATGGATGCATTGTGTTTGCTGGGAGAACAAGGATTTTGTTTATTAAACAAAATTATTAAATTTTCATTCCACCCACTCCCCTTCCAAAGAATGCTGGAGAGACAGGTGGTCCTCTACCTCTTCTTTTTATCTCACAGTAATTCTGTGAGACAGGATAAGGTGAGACAATTCGATTGAGTTAAACCATCATATGGCTTAGTTTTGGTTTAATCTTGTATGTGAACCTATGAGTCATGGTCTAATGCACAATGTGAACCCAGCAACACATGCTTAGCAGAGAGCATATAAACACAAGTAAGAGCTTGAGATTGCTTAGTGAATCTTCTGTTTGAGCATGGGGTTAGAATCTGTCTCCTCTTCGGCTGTATTCTTAATTGGTGACATAGCAGTCTTCCAATGTTTGAGAGGCTGTCACAAAGAAGAGGGGAACCACAACTTATTCTCCAAAGCACCTGAGGGCAAGACAAGAAGTAATGGTTGGAAATATATCAAAGAGAGATTCAACCTAGAACTAAGCAGGAATTTCCTGACAGTGAGAATGATTAATCAGTGGAACGGCTTGTCTCCAGAAGCTATAGGTGCTCCATAACCAGAGGTTTCTAAGAAGAGATTGGATAGTAATTTGTCTAGAAAGGTTGGGGGTCTCCTGGTATTCTGTATTTTGTACTCTGCCCTGCTACTGACAACTGCGCTATTTTTAAGCCATGGTTTCTTTAAGTTTGTTTTGTTGAGTATGTTAGAATTGCTGGGTTCACATCACCTGTAGGTAGCAGTCATGTCCTATGTAGCACAATAGTTAGAGTCACAAAAGACACAGTGATATTTGGAAGGCTTGGCTTAACATTTTGCAGAGACTAACTTATACAGAAATGAGCTCATGCAACATGTTAAGCCTTTCTCTCCCATCAATGAGTAAAAAACTGATTCACTTGGAGTTTTGGTCTGAATCTCACCCCATTCCAATTAAGAAATGTTTTTTGTTTTGTTTAGGGTAAGCATTTGAAGCCCCTCTCTCCTCTTTGGGCAAGATTCTCCATAAGTTGGCTATCAATAAAATCCAGCCAGGCTCATTATAATATTGCTTAAGAATTAGGCAACGCTTGTACATTTCCAAGCTGCTATAGGCATTTATTAGCCGTCACTGTTAAACTGGAGAACTGTAACAAACCTGAAGGTCAGACCAGCCAATTCTTTGCCCCACAGCAAATCTTCCATTCCCAACCAATCATTAACAGACTAGACCGTATGATTCAGCTCCATAATAGGGCACTGTGACTTATTACATGCTCATAATTATAATGAATTATGAAATCTCTCAGTTCAGAGTCTGTCTCTGTTTGTCTCCTGAGAATCCCAGCTTCTGCTGAGCATGTGTGTAGATCTCTTGTGTTTTTAAAAAATAACCAAACCTTGTAGTGAAAATAATCTGTACTTAAATCTCTACCAGCAGTTGAATGAGTTTTCTGGGAATTGGATGCTGTTGAGATGGTAGTGGGGAATCTCTCTCCTTGACAGTCCTCCTGTCTTCTCTATCCATGTCTACTCTCACTCCATGCTTTAGATCAGGGGTCCCCAACCCCCAGGCTGTGGACCGGTACCAGGCCATGGCATGCTAGCGACCAGGTCGCACAAACAAGCAAAGCCCCATCCGTGGGATGCAGGCAGCACACAAAACCACGCACCCTCGGGTCCACGAAAAAACCTCTCTCCACGGAACCGGTCCCTGGTGCCCAAAAGGTTGGGGACCTCTGCTGTAGATGTTCTCTTTCATCTGACATTCTGGTATTGCATGTATTAAATATGCGGTTGTTGTCATTCTCCCTGACCCCTTCTGCCTTTTGCAGGTATACTCCATTTGCAAATGGGCCCAGTGATACCCCTGAAGACATCCTTGTTCGGATAGGCGGAGGAAAGTTTTCCCTCAAAGGAGGAAATTGGAACACCGTTTCCGATGCAGCCAAAGTAAGGTTTAGCTCAGGGGCCTTCAAACTTGGCCCTTTTATGACTTGTGGACTTCAACTCCCAGAATTCCTCAGCCAGGCTGAAGTCCACAAGTCATAAAAGGGCCAGGTTTGAAGACCCCTGGTTTAGCTTCTTAAACTCAGGCAGTAGCAAAGCAGCTTCAACCTTCAGTCAGAAGTCCACAAGAGTCCTCTGGCTTGAAGTTACGGCTTATATAGTCTACTTTTCTTTTGTTCAGTGGCTGGCCAGATGCTTCTAGGAGAGCCGCCACACCCTCATGAGGAACATTGATTCTGGAGAGTAATTTTTAACCATTCCGATATGGTTAAAAGTTTTGAGTTTTGAGTCTGGGGTTATTATGGTTATGAGTTTTTCATAACCTCGTCATTCAGGAATGCTAAAACTGCCCGATTAAACAGCCTTTACTCCTTCTTGTGGTAACCAATCCCACAGGTTAAATTATGCTCTGCCATAACAGAGCAAGTTATTTATCTGTCTCAATTCTCTCACAATTCAGTTTGATTGAATGAGTCTAATTTTGAGAGAGAGAAAAGGTGTTTTTTTTTAAATCTTCCAACCTGCTTTTTACCCACCATATATAATTTTATATAGCTCTGTTGTTTACCCCCAAACTCATCCAGACACTCACTTTCTTTTTGAGATAGAAAACCAGAGATATTGGCTCCTTTTAGATAACATGATGGGCTAAAGTTGTTCCTCCTACTAGAGCAGGGGTAGGCAACCTTGGCTCTTTTATGACTCGTGGACTTCAACTCCCAGAATTCCTGAGCCAGCATGGCTCAGCTTGGAAACCTCTCCCTTTCCCCTCAGCATGGCTGGCTCAGGAATTCTGGGAGTTGAAGTCCACGGGTCATAAAAGAGCCAAGGTTGCCTACCCCTGTACTAGAGCAATTAATTCAGCTCCCTGATTGCCAGGGCAGGATGGCAAATGAGCTGGTCATTTCTGGAGGAATTCTTTTTAAAGGCCCAGTAGCAGCTCCAAAGTTTGTCTGGGTGGATTTTCTCTCCTTTTTTGGCAAATGAAGAAAGAAAAGCAAAATTATCATCATGGTCCAACTGGGGCGAGCATCATTATGGTCAGATTTGTGGGAGGGAGGCTTTATTTATTCTCCTTTTTGTCCTCTTTCCATCCCCTTGTGGTGAAGGTGGGAGATGCAAAATTTTAAAAAAGGGTATATAGTAAAGCCCCATTTTTGCAGGTCTTCTTTGTTTCAGAAGCAGGGAGACTCAACAGTCCATTAACTCTGAGCTGGCCAGGAATTAATTCAGGCTGCAATAGCCCTGGAATTCATTGGGTCTAAAACTAACTCCTTTGATTTAATTTTTGGAGTTAGTTGACCAGGCAATAAAAAAGTGACAAGGAAAGAAATAAGAGGAATGATTAATGAAGAAAACTATGGATTCCTTAAGCCGTTTGCACCTTGTTGTGTGAATGAAAAGGATGTCAATGCCTGCCATGGGGTTGTGCTTCCTTGGCGTTTCTTGTTAGAACGAGTACCTAAACAAATTAGAGATTCCATATGATGGTTTATTTAGAGAACAAACCCTAGCTTATGACTGCACTGTAAAGAAGAACAAGCCATAGATTAGATTCAGACATGATATCCAAATGTAGTGAAGGAAGGAAGGAAGGAAGGAAGGAAAGGAAGGAAGGAAGGAAGGAAGGAAGGAAGGAAAGGAAGGAAGGAAGGAAGGAAGGAAGGAAGGAAGGAAGGAAGGAATGAATTTACTACTCTTGGCTGACTAGGCATTATTGTTCCCCGATATGACAAATCTGGAAAAAACTTCCAAATTAACTAAGAAATAGCACTGTCTTCTTCAGTGTAGCCAAGAAGCTGCCAAGGGGAAGAAAGATATTCAGCAGCTATATTTTCTGAATACTTACTGCAGGATTTAGTATCCAAGATGCTCCATGTTGATCCGCATCAGCGTTTGACTGCCAAACAGGTACTCCAACACCCGTGGATAACGCAGAAGGACAAGTTGCCTCAGAGCCAATTAAGTCACCAGGATGTACAGCTTGTAAAGGTACGAAGAGATTTGCATGCTTCCTGCCATATTCTGTCATACGACCCTAGTTTTCTCTCAGTATCCTTGGGCCAGTGAGGAAACGGAGAAACAATTTGGGAGAGAGAGGTTGGCACAACTCAGATTACATGCGGGAAACCCATGACCCATTTGTGGCATGTCATGTTTGAAAAGAAGGAAAAAAAACAAGAGACCTGCTGCCAAAGTAGACAATACTAGTCTGGCTGAAGAAGTCCTTTAAAGTTGGCACTTTTGTGTTCCTACACCCTACTTGATAGTATTTTAAAAAATAATTAAAATACTAGAGTAAACTCATCAAAATAGTAGCAAATCTCTCTCTCCCTCCCTGTCTTATGTATGTGCATGTACCTGATGGAAACCCTTAGGAAATCATTCTTCAGATATTCTGTAATATATCTAAGATGCTTCAGATTATTTAGATTAAAACTCCCAGATACAGCTTTTGGGAAATGTTTCCCAATTGGCAAAATCTGCTTTTTCTAGCAGGAAAGAGAGAGAGAAGGAATTCTAGTCTGTAAATGGAAGGCAGAGAGAGTCAATTTGGTCTACTGGTTAAAGTTATCAGGCTAGTCCTGCCTTAGGTACAAAGCCAGCTGGGTAACCTTGGACAGTCAAACACACTCGGCCCTAGGAAGGAGGCAATGGCAAACCACTTATAAAAATCTTATCAAGAAAATTACAATGACTTGTCCAGGCACTTGCTAGAGTTAATATTGACTTGAAAGCATTAAAAAAAGCTGCACCCCTTTGAGGAACTCTAGCCATTATATTTCTTTAAGAATAAGTCAGGCCGTTTCACACAATAAATGATTCTCCTACCCCAGATACATTCAGTGGGGAAACTGCAATTTAGTTGTGACTCCCAGAGAAGTGGACTTCATTACTCCATGGACATCTGCAAACATTCTGGCTCCATTCTTGTTTTTACCAATATTTGCTTGAAGAAACTAGTGCATAAGTGATCATTGCTTTCTTTCAAGATCTTGATTTGTTCCCTTAAGTGATCATTGCTTTCTTTCAAGATCTTGATTTGTTCCCTTAAGCAGGATTAAATTGCTCTTTTTTAGTTGAGGCTTAGCACTAATAAAATGGTTCATCTTTCCATGGATAGTGAAACAGATGATAACCTTTGAGATTAATAAGAGCCTCAGAACTAGCAAATTGTCTATCAATCGTCCCTATCACCATTGCTTGTTGAGGTGGGACCTTGAGAGAGCACACTTCGGAGTGACATGTTGAAGCCACCTTCCCCAATTGATGCCTCCAGATATCAGTAGGAAAAGGTTTGATTCCTGACAATATGTAAATGAATGAATAACAGAATTGGACCTTGGAGTTCTTTTAGTCCAACCCCCTGCTCAAGCAGGAAACCCTACACCATTTCAGACAAATGGCTGTCCAATCTCTTCTTAGAGACTTCCGGTGTTGGAGCACCCACAACTTCTGGAGGCAAATCATTCCACTGATTAATTGTTCTAGCTGTCAGGAAATTTCGCCTTAGTTCTAGGTTGGAATGAAAATGCTGTGTCTCCAAACAGCATGGCTAGATGAGATAGTGAATGGTTTAGTGCTTTGGGGGCTTAAGTGATCAGCAAATAATCATTTTTTTTTTGTCGTGATGTCAACTCTGGTGCCCATGCATCTTGTACATGTCTGTCTCTTAAGCAAACCCCTGTGGCTCGTCTCTCTTCCAGGGTGCCATGGCTGCCACATACTCTGCACTGAACAACTCAAAGCCAAGTCCCCAACTGAAGCCTATTGAAGCCTCTTTCTTGGCCCAGAGGCGGGTTAAGAAGCTCCCATCTACCAGTCTGTGATATGGGAATGCAGGGTAATTCTCCAGCACCCCAAGTCATTGACTCTGCACAAACCCCCCTGGTATTTCCAGCGGCACAGGAAAGTGTCACTCCACCAAGAAGTCCATCAGGGCCAAGTGCCTTCAGAAAGATTAGCTCTTGTTCTCCTCATGGATGTCTTTTTTGTTGTTGTGATGTGTTGTTCTTAAACGAACAGAGAGTCTATTTAAAAAGGAATCTATGTAGATATAGGCAAGAAGATGAACATGCAGTAACCTTCCTGCAAAACACCTCTACCTGCAAATGGCAATGCCTTAGACAAATTGGTATCTCAGCAACTCAAACCTGGTAACAGCTGAAAGCGTGCTCTCACCGCTTCTCTCATCAAGATCACTCCAGTGGAGATGTTTTCATTTTGTTTGTTTTTAAAAGGCCCCTCTCTGTATAGACACACACACTTTTTACATGATTTGTGAGTTCTCTTGTGCACAAGCTGAACTTCCTCTCCAAGCCAGGTGGCTGCTACTCAAGATGGTTTTGAACAACTCTGGCTCATTTCTTCCCTCTTTCTCTTTTCAACATCACGTGATTGAAGACGACGCCATCCGACGGGTTGGAATTATATACTTTTTCTAAATCCCCAAATCCTGTGGACTCTTGAAATCTATGCCAGACTGTATCTAGCTTTTAAACGTGTAATGAAAGAAAATGCTTTTTCAGTGGTGAAGATGTCCAGATTTTCTAGATGGAGAAAGGGGAGAGGGTTTCTGTTTGTTTGTTTGTTTATTTGTTTGTTTAAACTCTGCCAAACAGCACAATCCAGCACCTCCATGATGCTAAGTCCAACCAAAAAAAGTCTTTGTTGCTCTTTTCCTTTTTTTTTTTTTAATTTAACTGATTGTGTAGCTGGTAACTCAGGGTTTCTGTCTGAATTTTGAAATAAATCATATCATGCAGCTTGAAGTTACTTCACTGACTAACCTTGCATTTCCCTGTCTGGATGGTTATCTGTGCTATTGGGCTCCTTATATTAATATAATATTTTATATTCTATGTACAGAATACATCACGTCACAGATGTGATGAACATTCTATGTACATGGCCATATTCTTATGATCTCCATTTATGGTCCCTGCGTATCATGTGTAAATCACACTCCTTAACGACATTTCAATAGAAAATGAAGCATGTCCCCAAAGATTTTTTCCCCGATATGGCCTGAACTAGAAAAGATAAAGAAGTATGGTTTGTTTAATTGTCTGGCTGTCTAATTTGCCCATACATGGGGGAGAGAAAGGAACCTGCTTTTGTTAAAACTTTCTAGCCAATGTTTTTTCCACTCTGGCTGGAACAATGATGCCTGAATTTAAGGCTAAGTTTGCTTTCTCATTTGTGTCAATCTTTAATGTAAGCAAACCCCATCCCTTGTTTTATATCAGAGGTCTTCCAACTTGGTCCTTTTATGACTTGTGGACTTCAGCTCCCAGAATTCCTCAGCCAGGCACGCTAGCTGAAGAATTCTGGGAGTTGAAGTCCACACATCATAAAAGGGCCAAGTTGGAAGACCCCTGTTTTATATGATAATAGAAGAGCACAGATGTGATGAACAAGATCTGCCCAATTAGATTTACTAATGATGTGCCTTTTTTCCCCTGATGGGATATTCAAATAAAGATACTGGTTTTTATTTGGTAGGAGGGAGGTTACCAGCAACAGCTGTCTTGTCACCATTGATTTTTACATGGAACTAGACAACCGGTGTCCTCTTGGCTCATCCTCCCAGAGATATTTCCTTAACGAATTCCTCATTGCCTTCAACAATGACAGAACTTTTAATTTAAGGCCTTCACTGGAGAATCTGGGATACAGTCAGAAGTGCATCTGCCTTGAAAGTAGCCCATGGTGAACTGCATAGCACAGTCAAACATCAGCACAGGAAACTTTGTGACATATTGTGCCATAAACTGCTTCCTGATATTTACGTCATAAAATGTTTTATCAAATTTGCCAAATTTCAATTCCAGGGGAATGATGGGTCTGAGATTTTGGATGCCTTCTGTAAGTTGGCGCATTTGAAATACTTGGTTCAAAACATAAAACAAAAAAACCCTATACCGGTGGCGAACCTATGGCATGGGTGCCAGAGGCGGCACTCAGAGCCCTCTTTGTGGGCACGTGCGCCATCGCTTTAGGCCTCCGCCGCCATGTGCAAAAAAAAAAAAAAAAGGTTTAGTCAGTCAATTTCAACTTCTCGCAGGGAAAAAAAAGATCTTGCAAAGTTGGAATTGATTGAACTTTTTAGTCCCACCCAGTCTGCTGTTACCATCGCAGCCACGCCCACCCAATGGGCCACATCCACCCGGCACTCGATGCATAAGTGGGTTTTGGGTTGCAGTTTGGGCACTCGGTCTCTAAAAGGTTCGCCATCACTGCCCTATATAGTGCACTGTTTCACCCAGTTATCAGTTACAGGATCCAGAGTTTTAGCAGTATAGAGATTGTTTCTACCTTACCTACATTTAGTGAATACTCTGCTATTGCTCTTGACACTATTTATTTCTATCCCTCCTGCCTTTCTCTATCCATCTGTTTAGCTTTCTTCATTCTGGATTCACTGATCTAGGTTTCCCACAGTGTGAAACAAGTTTGGAGTAGGGAATATTGAGGAAAGCTTGATTGATAATGCTCCCCAGTTTATTATCACTAGAAAAGCACGTACCCTGGTTGCAGTGAGGTGGCAGCTAAACGTTTATAATGTGACAGTGTGTCCTACTTCTCCCTCAAAGAACCCACCTAATGGGACAGAGCACATTTTACATAGAAATGGAAAATATGTAATATGAATTGTCTTAAGTGACTATTCAGAAAAACCTTTTTTACATAATATGAATAAATCCAACACAATTTTGCCCTTGAAAAACATTTTCCTGTATAATATTCACCAGTGGCTTAACCATACTGGCATTGTTTTAAGTTTCTTAGATATGTAATAATGCTGATTTGTTTGATGTCAACTATAAGCGTTTGGGTGGCTCTTACTAGTTGATCTACACCAAAGAACCACTATCTTTATGGACAGTTTCCAGCCTGGAACACAGTAGAAAGAAATTATGGAAAGCATTAAAGCAGATGAACGGAGAGATTTTACTATTTGCATATCTGGGGTATTTCAACCTCCCGTCACATGAGATTGTTTTCTCTTTCCTACATAAACAATGCGTGGAAATTGTTGGAAAGCAGAACACAGGTAAGTATAGAAGACATTTCTAAGACTTGCTTAACAGTACATTAATCTGGAAACTGGAGATTCTCCAATGGAAATAAGAGATTAGAGGACCATCAACTGAATGTCGTTAACATTCTTCATAAGATTTGCACTGTGCAGATGATTGACCCGTACAGTCTTCAGTTTCCTGCCAAACTAATGATTCTTTCATGTAATAATTTGGGGTACTCAACATGCACAATTCATGGAAGCCATGCAGCTCTTGAAGTCTTTGTGCTGATTCCAGAACCCACAATTCTAACAAACTCCAATGGTAACTAGAAGCTTTTATGATGGTAGGACCCATTTTAATAGGGGGAACTCAAGGGGGAAGTGTAAACTACTTCCATTTAGGAACAAAGACGCATAACTGATAAGTCTATGGCAGGGCTCTTCAAACTTGGCCCTTTTTATGACTTGCGAACTTCAACTCCCAGAATTCCTCAGCTAATATGCCTGGCTGAGGAATTCTGGGAGTTGAAGTCCACAAGTCATAAAAGGGCCAAGTTTGAAGAACCCTGGCTTAGCGTCTGGCCACCAGGAATGCGCAGATGACTGCTAGGAGCAAGACGGGTGGGAATTCATCAGCACTGCAAAACTTTTATGGCCACCTGCTTTTTTTGCAAATGAATGGAAACAACTACCAGGCAACAGTGATTTTCTTAATTCTGAAGTCTTATTTTTACTAATTCATTGTCAAGTGGATGCCTTTGGCTCTGCTGGCATGGAATTCTGGGAGCTGTAGTCCAATGTAACTGGAGGAATTGAAATAATATTTTATATTCCATGCCTCACATTTTACTGGCATTGCTACCTTAAAAAGAATTGCCCATTTTTATGCCTGCCTTCAAAACAGCCTTATAATAAATACTACTATTCAAATTCAGAATGATCTGTTTCTATTGATCTGTTTGTGTTCTCTTGACAGGCATTTTCTGTTTGTTAAACAGCATTTGTTATGTGACTTACTTTAAATTGTTGTAAATCTGCTTGAGTTAGGTTTTGTTCAGTTTGGTGGGATATAAATTTTTATTTGAGAACACATCAATGTTTCCACAAGCAGAGAAACTTTCCTCATAGCTCAGATATTACAACAAAAATGTGTAGATGGGACTCCATAGTATGCAAATTGAACTCCATATTATATATTACTATTTTCACTCTTAAGTCCAAAAAATTGGGAAGATGGGCTGATAAAATACACTAAATGACAGGTCCATAGATTAACCCATAACATAATATATATTTACTCAAAACCTGCTAATTGGCTACGTGATTGCCAAGTTTGTACCATTACTTTGGGATACGTTCTTGAGACTACAGAAGATACTAACCTGATGAATGTGCTATTCAAATTTAAAATATAGATACTTAGGCTAGGAAAATGATGATTCTTTGATCTATTTCAGAATAAAGAATAAAGGAAAGAATGAAAAACTTCTTGCATACTAAGTGCTAATAAATAAGCTAATAATGAGAAAATCCTATATTAGTTTCATATTAAAGATGATTAAATATTGCAAGTAGTTTGGACATGCCAAAAATACTGTACTAGCCAGCATTTAAATTATTTCAGTTACCCGATTGTATTTTGGATGTTTTTGGTCTTTGAGGCTGCACAAACAGCTTGCCTATGAAACCTCTGTCAATCTTATTCTTTTGTAAAATACATTGCAAATAAACTGGTGGGTTGGGTGAGTGTTTACAATTGTTATAAAGTGATTTAATAGCAACAGTACCGCTATCTTTTCTATACCAATATTTCCTCTTGGTTTTCCATCTCTTTCTCAATCAGGACACCTGCTCCCTTTTCTCTGTTCCGTCAGTCCAGTGGCTCAGTTGCTCAATTATATCAATTAGAGATTTCAGTGCTCTTTTGCTGAAATAAAATGGCTTTCCTGCATTGTTGGAATTGGAATGCTAACTGTGGATGAGTTATTGAAAAGGTTTTTGTTAGTTTGTAAATTTAAAAAAACCAGTTTCCATGGAACTAATGACAGGCAGTGCTGTTTGGAAAGTACAGTGACAAATATTTTTATACCTTTTATGAGTTTTTCAAGTCCAAGTAGATAAAAAATATGTTGTTGTGACCTTGTTACTCTCCAATCTCTTTAGCTTAAAATACAGCAACAAAATCTATTTTCAGCTAATACTCTTTCTGTGCCTTGTATTTATTCATTTATTTCCCCATGAGTGTGCTTTCAAGGTAAGACTATGTATTATAATAATCCTAATGGCAGTTTCGAACATGGATTATTACATCCAAGAAATTTTCTCCAAATATAGACATAACTAGAACGCTCACCAAACTGGTTTAAAAAACACTCCATATTATAGGAGTTATTTAGATCACTAATGACTTATTAACCTAACTACCAGCATCTCCCCAACTAAAGCCACCCATCTGCACCAAGAAACCACTTAATTGATAGTGCCTTCACGTTTTTTTAATTGAGCTTTGGTTTGGTAGGCTTCGTCCAAGGATCTACCAGAAATCCTCTAGCACAGAGGTCCCCACCTTGGCAACTTTAAGACTTATTTATTTATTTATTTATTTTATTTAATTTATATGCCGCCCTTCTCCCGACGGGACTCAGGGCGGCGCACAACATATTTAAAACCANCCGGAAGGCCACTGGTAACCAATGCAGCTCGCGCAGCAGCGGTGTCACATGGGAGCGACGAGTCCCTCCCAACACCGCCCGCGCGGCCGCATTTTGGACCATTTGAAGCCTCCGGGTGCTCCTCAAAGGGAGCCCCATGTAGAGGGCGTTACAGTAGTCCAGGCGGGAGGTGACAAGAGCATGAGTGACTGTGTGTAAGAATTCTGGGAGTTGAAGTCCACAAGTCTTAAAGTTGCCAAGGTTGGGGACCCCTGCTCTGTAAATGAATAAGGATAAGCAACACTCTATGAGGCAGTCCCACTCTTTCCTAACATGGGTTACAGTTCCAGTATACTATAGATACTTGACACTTCCCTTTGGGGAGTCAGAGATGGTGCTTAACAGTTTTAGGAAGCCTGAGGAGCTGAGTAAGCAAGGCAATAATAATAATAATAATATAATTATTAGTAAATAATATAATAATATAATAATAGTAAAGTTGGAGGGGACCTTGGATGATATAATAATAATAATAATAATAATAATAATAATAATAATAATAATAATAATAATAATAATAATAATAAGAAGAAGAAGAAGAAGAAGAAGAAGAAGAAGAAGAAGTAGTAGTAGTAGTAGTAGTAGTAGTAGTAGTAGTAGTAGTAGTTGTTGGAAGGGACCTTGGAGGTCATCTAGTCCAACCCCCTGCTCAGGCAGGAAACCCTATACCATTTTGGACAAATGGCTGTCCAGTCTCTTCTTAAAAATTTCCAGTGTTGGAGCATTCACCGCTTCGGGAGGCAGGTTGTTCCACTGGCTAATTGTTCTAACTGTCAGGAAGTTTCTCCTTAGTTCTAGGTTGCTTCTCTCCTTGATCAGTTTCCATCCGTTGCTTCTTGTCCTGCCTTCAGGCACTTTGGAGAATAGCTTGACTCCCTCTTCTTTGTGGCAGCCCCTGAGATACTGGAAGACTGCTATCATGTCCCCCCTCGTCCTTCTCTTCATTAAACTAGACATACCCAATTCCAGCAGCTGTTCCTTATATGTTTTAGCCTCCAGTCCCCTAATCATCTTTGTTGCTCTTCTCTGTACTCTTTCTAGAGTCTCAACATCTTTTTTACATCGTGGTGACCAAAACTGGATGTAGTATTCCAAGTGTGGCCTTACCAAGACATTATAAAGTGGTATTAACACTTCACGTGATCTTGATTCTATCCCTCTGTTAATGCAGCCTAGCACTGTGTTGGCTTTTTTGGCAGCTGCAGCACACTGCTGGCTCATATTTAGGTGATTGTCCACTAGGACTCCGAGATCCCTCTCACAGTTACTACTATTGAGCAAGGTACCCCCTATACTATACCTGTGCATTTGGTTTTTCTTGCCTAAATGTAGAACCTTGCTTTTTTCACCATTGAATTTCATTTTGTTAGATAGTGCCCAGTGTTCAAGTCCGTTCAGGTCCTTCTGTATCTTAAGCCTGTCTTCTGGAGTGTATCCCTGCACTAACAGGTCAAGGAGAATGGCTGGTGTTAACATCCTTCTGTCTTTCCCCAGTAATAGTTTTTCCACTGGGCAACTGAAATTAACCGAATAGTATTTTGAAGAGAATCAACTCTACCATTACCATATTAATCACTTTGCTTAAAAAAGGGGGCTTGCCATAGATTTATCATTAATACATTTTGCTAGGTTCCACCATGTTTGTTGCCAGAATGGCTGTTCCATTGGTCCCTTTGAAAAAGGTGGGACCATTCCCTCTTTTAAATAGGAATGTTTTAACCTTCTGGTCTCAGCTACCAGTCTTCTCACAATTAGGTGTTAATCATCAGAAACAAGGATCAGGTGGAAACCTGCCTTGCACTTTGTAGTCATTCCCAGACACCCCCCCCCCAATTAAAATTAATCCAAGAAAAAAGGACCAGTTAGACCTCTAGATAGTTCCCAGAGATTGGCCAATAGTAAATGCAGAATTAAAGTCACAACAAATATAATTGTACCTTCAAAATTTCATACAATGTTGGCTTCCTAATGGTGGATTGAAGATGGCTCTGCAAAGAGCAGAGCTCGTGTTTGTGGTAAGAACAGGCAGCAAACAAATAGATTAGCTCCTTCAAACCTCTTTGGACAAAGGCAGGACATGAGACCACCCAAGCTGTGCTCTATGTCAGGGGTCAACCCCTGGTACTGGGCCACGGCATGCCAGCAACCGGGCCGCACAAACAAGCAAAGCCCCATCCGTGGCATGTAGGCAGTACACAAAACCACGCACTCTGCGGTCCACAGAAAAACCTCTCTCCACGGAACCGGTCCCTGGTGCCCAAAAGGTTGGGGACCTCTGCTCTATATGGTTGCTTCTCATGAGGAGAGTTATCTCTGGAGGGTGGGAGAACCAGGGGTGAAGAAATATATTTGCTTCAGCCTCAAATTAAGCCTTTTAAAGCAAATTAAGTTTGTATTTTCCTTGCTAATTATTTTTTTATGAAATTGCCTATTCATTGCTTTAAGAAGTGAGACACCTTCAAAATGACAAGGCTGGAGACACCAGGTGAGTGCCTTCAATCCTATATGTAAGAAATTGAAGGTGCATCTTTATAGCATTTAAGAATTTACAACCAACAGCAAAATGCAAGACAAGGATTTGGATATAGAAAGTTTCAAATGGATTAGGGCAGGGGTGTCAAACTGCCGGCCCACAGGTTGGATGCGTCATGGCGAAACTGCACCCACCCCATTGCCTATGGAAAAAAAGTTGTGACATGTCACGACACGTCACGTGACATTGCGAGTTTGACACATCTCTGGATTAGGGGCTCAGAAAATGTTGGAAATTGGATTTTGAATATTAAGATTTTGAAATTAATTTTAAAGAGTAAATGCATTTTGGTGAAAAAGAAAAACTGGAGACATAAAAAGACAAACAACTTATAATGGCATTCAGAGATATTTTTGAGGAACTGCATTGGGACTTCGAATCAATAATGCCAGCCATGTTGTGTTTTCTTGGGAAAAGTCTGTTCCCAGAAGAAGATGCTACCAAAACAAATATGCAACAAAGTCTGAGAACAAGAATTAAGAAGGAAATAAAAATGACAATCCCAGTGAGCAGTTGGAATAATTTTCTTTTTGCTGGATTTACAAAAGAGGCTGTTTGAACTATTACAGAAGTTCAAACCATGGATCAACAACCATCCGAATGAAAAGAGCAAAATTGTTTTATGTAAAAAGGAGCATAAAGTCAGTTTATTTGATCAGGGTTAAAATGGGATATGTTCTTTTGCATGGTTCCTTTTGGATTTGCTAATATGTAGATTGGAAAAATGATTACTGGGACTACTTTATGCTTTCTAAATATGCTTTTGATTATAGATGAGATATGGAATGTTTCTTTGAAAGGGACATGTTATTTGGGGTGGTTCTTTTCAGATTTGCTGACATCTACAGTTGAAAAATGTAGTATACAGTATTCAATTTGTTTACAGAACATGATTTTAAGCCTTTTTTTTACAACTACTTTATATATTCTAATCTGTCACCACTTAAATTGACTTTGTATCTAATTGTCTTTCCACTTAAAATACACTAAGGAATATTTGTGATCTTGTTTTCTTTTAAAAGAGAAACTGTCCCTCTTTGTCATGTTAAACTTTAGTCTTTTGTTCAGAATAGGATACTGGGACCGCTTTATGGCTTTTAAATGTGAATTTGCTTACAGTTAAAGTTGAGATGTGGAATGTTGAGTTTAATACGTGTTAATTAATGATACTATTTTAGGGGTCTGTTTGGACTTTTGCTGACTCCTGGATTAGAAAAGGCATTACTTACTGGATTTTCCTAGAGTTAAGCGATGAAGAGTGGAATGAAGAGTTTTATAACTGTTAAATAAGAGAAGGTGAAGAGATAGTAAAATTGTTTATACCTATTGTAATGAGGGTAGAAGTTGCTTTCTTAGGTTTTTATTTCTCTATTTTTTTTCTTTACTTTCCTTTTTCCCCTTTTTCAATTTATATATATATTTTACACATTTGAGATCCGAGTGCTGCTACATGGCAGGGTGAGCTCCTGTCATTTTCACTCCAGCTCTTGATGGGGACATGAAGGGAGCTCCATGGGCATCCCCTGGCCACAGGGATGTCACTAATCCTTTCAACCTGGAAGCACCTTTAAAAATGCTTCCAACACGAACAGGATGGGAAAAGTTAAAACTATTTTTAAAAACAAAAACAAAATTTCATACAAAGTTTTCACAGGTATCACTGAGAAAACATTAGCCATTAGCTAGTATAATGATTCTTGAATAGAATAAGATAATTCTCTCATTTTACTTCTATCTCACAGCAAGGTGAAGGTGAGAAATTTCCTTTCACTTGGAGGCAACACTGTCCATTGTGAACTGTGAGAAGGTACGCCCCCTAGTGTCCTTAGCAGGTAACAACACTTAGGTGTGCATAAAAAAGCTAAAACACATTCAGACTTAAATTATTCTTAGATGGGAATCTACCAGGAAATCTTAGGGATGTATGTGATGCAGGTAAGTTGGGGGGGGGGAAAGGAAGATGGTGGCATTGAATTGCTGAATTGCTCTTGTCGTGGATCCACTGTCTATGATCTACTGAATCTACTACTACAACATCTACTGCCGTGGATATACTATACTAAGAATTGACCTTGATTTTGGATTTTTTTGACATCTGGGATATACAGTTGGCTATTCCAAGATCAGACAACTTTCATGTCCTTCAAATATTTAGGATTGTTGCCAGTACAGGAGCATAAAGTCAGTTTATTTGATCAGGGTTAGCCACATTAAAAAAAGTGACTTATGACCGTTTTTCACACTTAAGACTATTGCAGCATGCTCATGGTCATGTGTTCAATATTCAGACGCTGGGCACGTGACTCATATTTATGATGATTGCAGTGTCCCATGGTCATGTGATCCCCTTTTGCGACCTTCTGACAAGCAAAGCCAATGGGAAGCCAGATTCACTAAACCAGGGCTTTTCAACCTTTTCACCCATTGTACCACTTTCAGGATATGGCAACATCCGAGGACCACCAGTCACCTAGCAAGGTGTCAAAAACTTGATGACCAAAAAAAAAGTGAAAAAAGTGATAAAGTACAGGTAGTCCTCAACTTACAACAGTTTGCTTAGTGACTGTTCGAAGTTACAATGGCACTGAAAAAAGCGCCCCCCAAGCCACAGCCGAGCAAGACACCTGCCTGCCCGCCCAGGCTCTTCCTCCTGTCCGAGGTTTCCATTGTTGTGAGCATTTCTGTTGAGGATTGGCAGTGGGGGTGGGGTGGGGGGTGTTTGGTTTTTATTCCCCCCGTCTGCTGGGTGGTTGCAGCAGGTTTTGGTCACTTCACATGACCCTGGGACACTGTGACCGTCATAAATATGCATCAGTTGCCAAGCATCTGAATGTAAATCACAAGACCCTGGAGATGCTGCAACATTCCAGCTGATCGGCGCTTCTTCTGGACTCAGCAGAAGTGTCAGGATCAGTGCCGAGCTCCAGCTGGAGCCTGGCGCTGATCCTGGCGCTTCCACTGAGCCCTGACAGCCCTGCAGCTCCAGCCGTCTCTCGCTCAGGCTTGTGCGGTGCTGCCACCGGTTCAGCTCATTCCCCTCCCCCGCTACTTTTCTAGGATGGTCGCGTACCACCTGCCAGGTGCCAATGTACCATAGGTGGTACCCGTACCACTGGTTGAAAAGCCCTGCACTAAACAACCGTGTTACTAACTTAACAACTTCAGTGATTTGCTTAACAATTGTGGCAAGATCATCTTACAATGGGGCAAAATTTGGGGCTCAATTGTCGTAAGTTGAGGACTACCTGTATAGTATTTAATCACTACCCACAGCGGTGGTGGAGCTCCAGAACATTTGAGAGCTGATTGAAAATATTAAAAAAGCACCAGTTGCTTATTTCTTTGCTATTTTAGTCTAGAAATTGAAGGCTGGGGAAATAAGTACATTCTGAGCTCCTTTCTAATCTGTAGTCAGGAGGAGTCCATCTTCAATTTAAAATACGTTTGAGAGAAAAATACATGCTAAAACAATATTAAATCACCTCAAGCCACTTTAAAGGTACATAAATAACCTTTAACAGATTATTTAAAGCTAACCGCATTATAGCATTGTCTCCTTCCATTAAAATCTTTTGTTTCTCCAAATGTAGCCCACTAACTTTCTTTCACTCTGGTATTTAAGGAGCACAATCCGGTTAATAAAAATGTTTTACCGTATCTACTTTTGTGACACTCTCCCCACTTTGACCAACCTTACAAACGCTGTTTCTTCAGAGAGACATGAGACTAGACAGCTATGCTTCTGAGCTGATGGGTAACAATTTTCTGGTTTCAAATTAAAGAGAAAATGAAATTAGTAGATTAATTGTTTGCCGTGTATTGCTAGGTGTTGTGTCAGCTGACTTAAGTCTAGCAGCCAATTGAAACCTCAACCTGAGCCATCCTGTCTAGGAGGTGGAGCTCCACGTTGGGCTTTGCTATCCATCGAATGTCAATCACATTAATTTTAAATTACTGCTGTGTAGCTTGGTGTCAAAATGATTAAAGCATGAAGTAGAAAGCAGAGAGATACACATTTACCTTGCAATTACAACAAGGACATTTAATTTTCATCCTGCTTCAGCCTTCTCTGTGAAAACCTTAAAATATGTTTCCCTGATGCACATTTAAGAGACCCAAGTTCTAAGATTGGATAGGAACAAATCCAACTTTAGAATGCATCAGTAATATTCCATCCACCAAATTCTATTGTCTTGCGCATTCAACCTAAACTGAGGGAGTACAAAGGCAAGAATAAAGAGCAACCTTTATGTCTTGCAATATCTTACTAGGCTAAGCATGTTGGATTTGTATGTGTACCTATGTATTTGCTTTTGAAGTTGAAGAGAGAAGGGGATATAATGTATTTCACTGTTTTTTGCAAAGTCCCTGCCCTAAATTTTAAGTACGCTTCAATGACTGAAGGGGAAGATCCTGCAGCTTATTCAGCTTGTTGACTAGATATCAGCAGTTTATCAAGTCCTCTTATTTTGACACAGAAAATCGGTTTGACAATAAGTGTATATGTGTATTCTATTGCCTAAAAAAAATACTGAGGCGATGGAAAGTGTTTGGAAAAGACAAGGTAATAGAGAATGTAAATACTACTACATATTATGTATTAATAGTAAATTTACTCTTGAGTGTATATATAGCTGGATCTATACTGTATATGAGGGAAGTACTAAAAAGTTTAGAGCTCAAAGCGTTCCAGTGATAGGAGTTCCTTTGAATTACTGTGCACTATTTGGACCTAAAGCAGACAAACGTGCGTTGGATCTAGTGTGATGCGAGATATGAAGCACCTTTGCCCAAATATGGAACACCTCTTCATGCTTATGTTATTTATACAAAATGATCAATGAGACACCACATATTCCACTGGCACAAGAATGTGTGTGTGGGGTATTAATACAGTATATATTACTAATTCCTTTTTCAGCTTTCTGTTATAGGGAAACTACTTGAAGGCAATAGCAATTTATTGTAAAAAATGTAGGATGTACAGTAGCTGGAATGACTTGCTTGAGCTAGATTTTTTTTTCTCTTAATGAATCTCTTTATGGTAGTTGTCCTCTACTTGGGCTAGGGCTTCTGATTTATATCCAGGCAATGAATGATGGATGGTCCATCTGTAACAGCTTCTACCAGAACTTAATTTCTATGGTAAATATCAGAATTCTTCCCTAACAGTAGCTGTGAGCATACATTATGCTCATTTTATTGACTGAACCCAACTTCCTGGGCGTGTACAATGTATCTGCCTAAAATATAGCTGGCTGATCTGCAGACCAGTATGCTGTGCCATATGTTTTTCTAGGAAAAACAGACAAAGAACTAGAGATATTATTCTGGCCCATGCTGGATAACTGAGAAACCAAAGAATACCAAAAAGAAAAATGTGCTTCACTGATTACAGAAAGGCCTTTGATTGTGTCAACAGTGTCAAATGCCTTTAGGAAAATGGGCATCTCATCCAAAACCTATACACAGCACAGGAAACCATAATCCAGATTGAACATGGCAAAACTGACAATTTATATGCTGAATATGCATCAAGGAAGGCCGGAATGGAAGACGAGCATGGTCTTAAACTTGGAGGAAGAAATATCGATAACCTCTGTTGTGCTGATAACACTATTCTGGTAGCTGAAAAGGCAAATGATATTCTAATGAAAGGCAAGAACAGTGGGAAAAAATGGCATTAAGGTTAAACATGAAGACCAAACTAATGCCAACGAGTCAGCAACTAACCTTAGCAGTGACAACAAAGAAGTTGAAGTTTTGAATAGTTTCTGCTTTTTAGGGTCAATGATTAGTGTTGGCTATCTACACTACCTTGAGTTGTAAAAAGAATAAAGATGGCATTATAAATCAAATAAATAGTAAAACAGTAAAGGAATCAGCAATCCAGAATCAGCAATCTGCAAACTAGCACTTGGTAAGCTAGTAATCAAGGCCTTCCGTGTCTATTGTTAAGATCTTTATTGTTTTATTGTTTTATTCTGCGTTTTCTTCAATGTCTGTAAAGCTGCCTTGAGGGGCTTTCAGCAAGATGAGCGGCATACAAGTTTGACAAATACCTATCACAAATATTAGAAATACATAAGCAATGATTTTCTTTGTGACACACTACAAAACTGAAAGCAGGACTTTGAAGAAGCAGAACAGAAACAATACTGATGCTTTTGAATGTTGGTGTTGGTGTTGCACAACCTGTAAAGGGAAAAGATCAGAATGATGCCTTCAAAATTATGGACACCAGCAAAGGAACACTGGTGTGCCAATCAGCTGTTTGGCAACTAGAGGTGTGGCGGGAGCATTGGAGCTGGCAGTGTCTATGAGACTTGCAGACGTTGGCGGCATTGTCTTTTGGAGTGGAAGCAGCTGCCAAAACCTTATCTGTGGCAGATTCTTCCTGGTGGTGGTGAACTCTACTGGCAATGGATCATTTTTCAAGAAACACCAATTGGTCACACAAGGCTGCTTTGGTAGACCGGACAATGAAAGGATCGTTCCTGAGAATATTATGGATAGACAGCAAAGATGGAAGGAAACAGAAATATACAAACAGCAGCCAAGTAAATGAACTTAATTACAGGGAGACCTTAAAAGTTCAAGCCAGGATCCCGGAGAAGGTCCATCTATGTCAGGGGTAGGCAACCTTGGCTCTTTTACGACTCGTGGACTTCAACTCCCAGAATTTCTGAGCCAGCTATGTGAATGTTAAGAGTTGACTGGATAGACATGTAATCAATCAATGCCTTGCCTACACAGCCCCCTGAATAACCACAGAGTCTCTGACATATCCCTCCACTTGCACAACCTTCCATTTGCTTTCTCCTTGCCTAATTCAACTCCTCATCCAAACTCCAGATGAAGAGACTTCAGGGGGGAGAAAAAAAAACAACTTACAAAACAGAAACGTAAGATAGTGACAGGTGCAGTCTAGGGCCGCAAACGTCAGACCTGAGTTTTGAGCTAAACCACCTTGCCTTCCAAAAATACACATCGACGCAAAGGAACTATTTCAACCCAAACTAGCCTTCCGCCCCCACCCAAGGCAAAAAAAAAAAAAAACACCACACACCCCCCCTGCTTGCTTCCTCCAGTTTGTAGATGCACATATTAACTGTCCCCATTTTTCCGCTTCCTCTGGCAGGACCCGGCACCAGAGGGCAGCAAAGGGAGAGTTTTTCTTTCCCTCCTTGCAGTTTTCCCTCTCGGTTGTGCTAAATGCTTCTAGTACCGACGCTTCCATTTGCAAAGGCGGCCTCCCCTCCCCCCCCCAGCGCAGTTCTCTGCCATTAACCCTCTGCAGTTTGCAGCCAGCCAGCCTCTTCCCCACCTCCCAGCTGACATGCAGCTTGGTGATGGGATAAATTGAAGGTCTCTGAAAGGAGACTGGGGGGGGGGGGAGAGTGTGTGTGTGTGTGTAAGGGGGGGGAGGAGAGCAGGGAGCGCTAGCAAACTAAACGTAGAGGGAAGCGGGGAGGGCGCTTTCAAAAGCTTTTGCGCTCCTGCGCTCGATTTCCAAATCTGCAGGAAGCGGGGCTGCTGCTTCTCCTCCTCCCGCTTTTTTTTTTCGGGGGGGGGGGCTGTGTTTGCTCGCTTAACTATTTTGGGGATGGAAACGCGCGTGGAAAAGTTGCATCCCTCGCTGGGAAGGGCGATCCAGCCTGCTTAGGGGGTCAGCAGGAAGGGCGCCTTGGTTTGGCTGATCTGGGGGTTCAGGCTTAATTCTCCCCCCCCTCCACACACCTCTTACTCATCTTGAACTGGGGGGGTGTTCCCTTCCCACGGCCCCCGCCCCGGGGAGGGGGCAGTTCTGTGCTGAAGCCAAGCTCCCCGAGACTTTTGGGGGGGCGACGTGCCGCTCCACACGCCTCTTGCCAGGGGTCGGGGGGGGGGTCTTTGTGCGCGCCTGTTTGGAGGATGGGAGACCAGCGCCGCTGTTCTCTCTGGGGCTGGATTTCTTTGGGGGGGGAGGTTCAACCGCGTCCCCTTTAAAATGGAGGGGGTCGCTTTTCTGCCCCCCCCCCTCCACGGCGGCGGGTCCCGTAGGACAAGCACACACGCTTGGTTACTCCAGAGCTCCGTCCTCAGCCCGGGGCTGAGTTTCACCTTCACCTGACGGACTACCCGCCCACTCCTCTCACAGGGCAGGACGTTCTCCCCGCCCCCGCCGGCCCCACCCGCTCCTAAGCGGGAGTTTCCAGGAAGCGTCGAGCAGCAAGTATCGCTCAGCCGCTTCTGCTTCTTCTTCGCCAGAGCCCTCCGCCGAGCCTGTGGCAACCACGTCAAAGAGTTCCCGAGAGCCAACTCGTCTTTTTCCTTGGCTCCCCGCGACTCCCGGCGAGGAAAGGCCCGCTGGGGTCCGGCCGGCCCCCGGCGCACCCTTCAAGCCGGTCTTTTGCTGGGGGGGGGGGTGCGCCCGTTTTAGAGTTAAGGGTGGGGGAGGGGAAAGAACGAGTCCCGGGCGCGGCGGAGGCATCCGGAGGCACGCGAGGGAGGGGGCTCGTGAGAGAGAGAGCGAGCCGAGTCGAAGAGCTCGTTTAGCGAGCGGGAAAACGCGGCTCGGAGCTGGGAACAGCCTCCCGCCCTCCCCCCTCCGCTCCCTCGCCGGGGGCGCTTCTCAGCGAGTTTCAGAGACGCCAAGCCCAGCCGAGCCAGCGAGCTCCGGCGACGAGCCTGCCCTCCTCTTCGCCCCGAGCCAGGGGGAGGCGGCCTCCTTCCTCCTCGCCACGAGCCCCAGGGTGGGCAGCCCTCCCCGCCTGCCTCGCCTCGGAGGGCCGCTTCCTGACGCGCGTGGAAATAACGAGCTACAGCTCGCCACGGTGGACCTGTGGGCTATTTACACCCGCCTCGGGGGGGTATTTCGTTCGCCTGGAGTTCTATTTTAATTATAGCTTTTTAAATAAAAATAAAAATCGCCCCCTCCTCCAACGCGGGCATTCACTCGCGAAGCACCTGATCGCGGTACAAACATTGGTTTAACGTCAAGAGTTGCCCCATAGATGGACTGAAACAAACATGTCTCCCCCCCCCCCCGGAGGCGACGTTTCACATGGCCGGAGCTTTTCTGGAAGTGAGTCAGGGTAGACACCCTTCCGATCCGAGAGAGGAAAAAAGGGGGAAAGTCCTTTTTTCAGGAGCTTTCCTCCTTCCCTGCCTACCAGCCTCCGCTCCACGTTGTCCAACAGCAAGGTCGCCCTGCAAAAGCGACGGTCGTTGTAGCAGGAAAAGCATTGGAATGAAGCCCAGGCAGGGAGGAGGTGAAAAGTTAGGAAAAGAGAGGGTTGCACCCTTGTTTGCAGCTGAATGAAGCGGGGGGGGGGGTTCCCTAAAATGGAGGAGGGGGGAACCTTGGTCTGGAGATGAATTTGAGAAAATAGAAAGCCGTGAGAAGAGCCGATGGAATCGTCTCACCTGCGGCTCTTTTTCTGTCTTGGATTTGGGGCAGATTAGATTTTAAAAGTCGTCATCGAACACGCAGGCGGGGTTCGCAGTTGACATACAGACGAAACGACTCGGGATTTCGTCTAAGTCGAAACAACGGTGAATTTGGGAAAACCTTGGTTCAGTTGAACACAACCCGTCCAGAAAGATCAAAGTGAAGTGTTGGGGGAGGGGGGCTGAAAGAGCAAGAGCCTAGGCATATTTCGGGAAACAAATGTCCTACAGAATTCAGGTAGGAGTTTGCTTAAATGGGGCCAAATTTCCAAAGAGATTCGGCAACTTCCCCTGAACTCATTTTCACCAACAGCCAAGCGGGGAAGAGGCTTTTTGCATTGTTCCCACAGAGGCTTCTTTGGCAGAGCCCGTTTTTTAGGTGTGTCAGTGGCTCATTACTGTTTCCCTGTATCTTGGCTAAGTGAAGAGCAACTGAGATGCATAATAAAGGGAGGGTTTTGTCAGAATTTACAACTGCCCAGAACTGTAAGCTATTGACCTATTGCTCAGCTTTGGAGAGGGTGGCTGAAATGCTTAATAAGAGTGGGTGTCTTCCGATTCGGAGGTGTTTTGTTGGACAAAATCTGGGAAACTTTATAAAGGGGTAAAATTTGGCTTTCTAGATTTACACTTAACCTCACTTTTCTAAAACATAATGGTTTTTAAAGACTTGCAGACATAGTGAATGTACAAGAATGAGGCTTTGTTCACAAGGTGTGCTTGAACTGTAATCCATGGTTTCACAAATCACAACAGCTGCGCACAGTGCATTGAATCACAGTAATTAATCACATTTTACCCAAGCACTTTGTGCAGAGATAGCCAGTATGTTTACATGTTATGTGGATTCAGGAAATTAGGTTGAGTAAAATGTAAGTACTGTAAGCCTGTGATTAACATACCATACAAACACAGTCTTATAGCTTAGTATTTGTGTGAATCTGGCCATGATGCTTATTTTGATTTAGCATGTTGTAAAAACACAACCATTGTAAATTGTTGACTACTTTATGATTATTTAATGTATTTTGCGGTTCCTTTTGAGCATACCCTTTCTTCCCATTAATTCTGCAGAAAAAAAGTCATAGGTTTATATTTCTGCTTTCTTCATTAAATTCCAGTTTAAACAGGCATGTCTAATGTTGTCATATTTGAAAGTTTCATGGGATCCTTTTATGGGAATCAAGCTAAATTAAAATTATACGTACTGATTTTTTTTATCAAAATCTTGGATTTAATTTCCCTTTCCTAATAAAATTATCTGGTACCACTTCCTGCTGGATATTTTATTCCCATTGACAATTAATTATACGTTGAGTCTGCTTCCCAGGTAAAGAAAATTAAAATTGTTCAGGCCCATTGCATAGCACTAGGACTCCACAAATCCTAACTCTGGATTTTTACCAGAATTTCATGTCCTCCAATTAAACTAACTAGGAGATGGGCAAAGACAATGATTGGAAGATTTGTTTTCGACTGATTTAGTATGTCTTATTTACTCTATTAACCCTGAGAAATAGGGCAAACCCCCTAAGAATGTTCAATTTGATTCTTGCTGTTTTTTCTCCTCCCATTTGTAGCTACAAAGGCTTCACATCTTCCTGTTAGTCCTGCTGAACAGAGGAGAGGAAAGGACTGAGGATAATTCTCAGGCCTTGCTCTGCATTGTCCCCTCCCCCTCCACTCTTCCCATCCCCCAGCAAGGCTCCCATGACTTGCTTCCCTCCCATTAGTCCTGAAAAGAAGGCTCCCAGCTTTTTCTGTTTGGTTTTCTCTACCAGTCAAAAACTCCCGGACCCAGCCCTGTATCTGCACTGCTGATTTTGTTGTCACATCCAACAGCTAACACTACAGACACAACTGCTCACTGCTTTGGAAAACAAGCAAATAGCTGCTTCATTACAATTAGTAATGGTGGTTCTTAATTTGAATTTAGTGTGTTGTTCCTGAGATATACTGTTAATGTATAGAATACCCTTGCTAAAAAGTTCCGCCTTCGCAAATTATCTTTATAATTTCTTCTGGTTCACCAAACATTTAACCTTTCCTTTAAAAAAAATAATAATCTGTCAGAAATAGGAGATAGGCTTTTTGTTTCTTAATGCATATTTGGTATATTTCAATTATTTCCCCTTCCCCCATCTGTTGAAGCACAGAAGTTATTTCAACACAGATTAGAATCATAAATGTTAATGAAATGCTTGCAGGTTATGTACTCCCGTAGCTAGAGAGAATGTTTAACCAGTTTTGCGTTTTCTCAGCAGACAGATTACACTTGGTAACACTGAAGTAGGAGATTCCATTCATGCCATTATTGCTCATGTGGACACATAAATTCTATCAATTTTTTTGATCACCATTGGAGCTGCAAATATAGACCCCTTATTGGAAAATAAATCCCAATGAATTCAGTGAGGCTATTTTTGAGAAAAGATATAAACTGTAAAATACTCTTGGCAATATAGTTGCTATTTGCTGGTACACATAACCCTTGTTAACGTCTCCAAGATGAATATGACAGAAATGGCATTGCATCTGTTTGTTATATAGATAGGATGAATTTATATATGTTAAACTATGCAAGGACCAAGCAACTGCATATTAAGCTTCATTAATATTCATTTTGGTTTTGTCTGTTTTTAAGATTTAGTATGTTGTGCAATCTCAGCCTGCTTTAGTTTATGGTTCAGTGAGTTGAGCAAATCAAGAAAATTGGTTAATTCAATAACCAGGTGAGATGTATCATGAATGGAGCTCCATACTAGAATTGTAATATTTATTACCTAAGAGATATAGTAGTTTTTGTAAAACCCTAACCACAGTTTTGAAGTCTTGAGGTGAATCTAGTTTCCTAGATTACATTAAGCCACTGTTTGCTTGACTATGGTTTGTTAATCCACAGTTGTTTGGTTTCACATATTGTGCTAAATCAAACTGACTTACAAAGCACAATGGCTAAAGCTGCACAACATGCTAAACCTAGTAAACATTATTACTTAATATTATCCATGTGAACCTTGTCACTGATGTCAGTCTTCTGTGTGACCCTTCAGAACTGAGTTGAAAATGACTTAGTTATGCACATAAACTTATTTATTTATATATTTGTCATATTTAAGAACTGCCCATCTCCCTTACACCGGGACTCTGGGCAGTGTACAATAAAATATTAAAAGCATAAAAACAGTATATAAAATTTAAAAAGAGACAAGGAATTGATTAAAAAGCAGGGGGAAGGCCTTTCAGGGCATCAACCAGCCCTAAGTTCATAGGAGAGAGCCCCATTAACGCCCAGCAAGACATTGCAGTGCCTTACCTGTGGAACGGCCTCTTCCCAAAAATTGGGTTGGCCTTTAAGAAGGCTATGAAGACTTGGCTTCCCAGCTGTGTATCGGGGGGGGGGGAGCACAGTTATACGTACCTCATAGAAAAAGTTGTGTGTCTGGTCCCCAGGGTATTTTATTATTTTATCATTTTCCTTCATATGCTGTGCTTTTAAGCTTTGCTAGCTGCCCAGTGTTGTCTTTTGAATGGGTGGCCTTATAAATCAAATACATACATGATACAGTTTCCTACTCATATCCAAGGCTTCGTGATATCCGAAGCAAAACATCCAGATTCAGTCACAGTTTTGTTCCATACAGTAGGGGTCCCAACCCGTGGACCGGTACCGGGCCGCGGCATGCCAGCAACCAGTCCGCACAAACAAGCAAAGCCCCATCCGCGAGATGCAGGCAGCTCACAAAACCATGCACCCTCCCGTCCACGGAAAAACCTCTCTCCATGGAACCAGTCCCTGGTGCCCAAAAGGTTGGGGACCTCTGCCATACAGTATTAACCTTGTGAACTCTCAGGCTTTCTCTTTCCTCTATGTATTCAAGATGGACAGTGATTAATATTTATACGTATTGATATGTAAGGGTGTCTGTTGTATATAGCATGTTTATATGTGTGTTACGTATGTGTAGAGCAGGCAACAGAATTTCATTTTTAATGTGTGCCAGTGTGCCCACGTAAAAAATGACAATAAAGGTTATTTTATCTATTCCATGTGTAACATATGTTTAAGGCTTCTCTGTTACATTTTTTCCTGTGCTTGAAAAAGAACTCATTTTCTATAGTAAACTTGATCCATTTGTGAAAGCCTTCAAAAGTACATCTCACCTTCCTGGAGGGCAAACTTTCTTTTAAGTTTTGTAAAGTTTATTGAGTTCCCACTTTTGGGGAACTGGGGGTTGCAAAGTGCCACTGTTTTGTTTACTGGCAACACAATATTTTAGGGTTTTAATCTGTGACAATGGTATTTGTTGGGATATATTATTTATGTTTTGTACTGAACTATGTTTTTGGCTGATTTTTGATCATAATGAACTGAAACAGAAACTGTTATACCAAAAAGATTTAAATTGATTTCAGATATCAGCCTAAAACATAAGCAGATTCCAAAAGCCTTCATAGAAGGAGAGTATGGGAAGCCTGCTATGGTGGAAGAGCAAAACATGTGTGGATCAGCTGCACTTCAATTTGTCCTTTTGATTCAAAATGTTAATTTCTTTCCATTTGAAATTATATTTTGTCTCAAAGTATCATAATGTTTTGACTTAAAATGCTGGTATGTTTCAACTCAAAAACTATTTTAGATTGTTGAATCATATCAATTTAATTTTTGGAATGATTTACAAAATGCATTTTTGCATAGAGCTTAGCTATTCAGCGTAGCCCAATCAAGGAGTTGTGTGGATTGTTCAGTTCTGGGCCAGTCAAGATCTAATCTTTGCTGGAATCTATCCTCTGGTCTAGACAGGTTAACAAGCTAGTCCAGGATATTAACAGAGCTTTTGATACTGTACAAAGAACAGTTTAATCTTATGACAATATGACCAAGTTATGTAGCGTAATTCTTGCAGAAATAGCTTAGGACTTCCTCATACTTGTCAGTACTCATGGTCTCTTTGCCTGTTATCCTAATCACTGTGTTAATATGTAATAATAAAAATGCCAAATCCAGTCTGCACAGTGAACCATAATAAATAAATAATATACTGGAGAGTCAGTTTGGTATATTGGTTTAAGGGGCTTGCTTAGAAACCAGGAAATGGTCAATTCTATTCCCATCTTTGTCATGCAAGTCGACTGGGTGACCTTGAACCAGTAACTCACATTCAGACCAACCCACCTCATAGGGATGTTGTGGGGAAAATAGGAGGTGGGAATATTGTGTATGCTTGCCACCTTGAGTTACTTACAATAAACGGATAAAAATCTAATAAATATTATAGGACATTTATAACTAACATATTGCATTTTACGGTAAACTGTAACAGTTACGAGCTTCAGTTTACGTGTTTCAGCCATTTAGTTTCTGCACATAACCTTTCTGGAAGAGAATCTGTTTTTCCAACACACCTCTTCAGGTATCACATTTCTCAAATGTAACTCTTATTGGAATGTTCTTGTTTGTTGTTAGAAATTAATATCTTACTGTACTTCACAAATACGTTTTAATATGCTTGTGGTGCAAAATTGAATATGATTTAATAATATTGTTTGGCAAAGTCTATGGTAAAACAAGATCCATAATTCCTTATTGAATCTATCCTGACTCAGCACATTCGATAATATATCTTTAGAAACTACATTGGCAATTCTAATGTAAATGCAAAAATCTGCAGTGAAATAATGTCTTTTTGTTTGTGTGTGTATGTGTCTATATTAATAGATTTGACCAGGTACAAATGATAAGCACTGCAGCTTTACTCCATGTAGAAAAGATGACAGTAGGAAACTAAAGTGAAAGAGAAAAATACTGTATGCATGTGGCCACCCATCGTGTTTACATTATCTTAATCTCTTGTCCAATTGTTTCGATATATATTTCAGTTATACTCTTGTTTTACCTGTACTATATCTTTCCATAATCAATAAAATATTTAGCAGTTGCAGGATATTCATACCACATTTTATAGCACAACTTTTACAAGCCTGATAATGCAATCTTGTGCAACTGCAACAAGATAACTAACTCCTATGAGTTCAGTGGGATTTAGTGCATATGTTTAGTATTATGGCCAGATTCTGTAATCAAATGGAATAACTTGCTTGTTAGTTCCAGCTAGATTGACTCTTGTTCACATTCCAAAAATGTACTATCTATGTTTATAAAGTATTCCTGATTCTTTTTTATCACTTAGTATGCTGAAATTAGCAAGATGTGAGGAAGCAAAGGTGACATAAAAGATAAATAAAAATATTGTCCGCCCATAAACAATAAATATTGTCCGCCAAAGAGCAACTATTACACTCTCCAGCAACTGAGGGGAGGGGGGAATTGGATATGCATGGAGCATGTTAGAGGCAGTGTGAAAATGTACCCTCATCCTTTTATATATCTGACATGTGATGGTGTGCAAACCTCCCATGGCATAGCAAATTCTCTTCAATTGCAATTAATGGAAGGGGCACAGCTACCCTCGTGGTACCTAAAGCAGAACAGCAGTGCAATAGAATTGCTGATGCTATGTCAGGACAATAGGTTGTCCTGCAGGGGATCTTTCCATCTCATCCTCCTGCACTTCATAAATGCGGAAAGATTGTTCTCCTCAGCTGAAATCCAGCACACCCTTATTTGGAAGTAATTCTCATTGAACCCAAGGGAGTGGATATGTATAACGCATAGCCCAAGTGGTAAAAGCAGTCTCTTTAAACATCAGCCGTTTGCTGTGGAATTCAGTCTTCTATATTCTGCTTGCGGATTTCCTATAGGCATTTGGTTAGCCATGGGGGGGGGGGGGGAATGATAAATATATACAATAAGCTTTTAGTCTGATCCTGTCCATAGCAGGGGTGAGAATTAAAAAATGATTGTCAGGAAAATAGCATACGGTAACAAAAAGGCAAATGAGTAAAATTTTTTTTTTTTTAAATCACATGAAAATGAAGTATATACATGAAAAAATATAAAGGAAGAAGTTATTGCCTTTTTCTTGCATTGTTTTTTTAAGTGTAAGCCATCCAGTCCCTATGAGTTACCAGTTCAGTTCTTACTATACTACACTAAATCAAGTACCAGTGAATTCACTGCCGGTATAGTATTGCAGCCTTAAGCAGCATGTAACCTCATGTTCAAAGGTCAGTTAAGCCCAACTGCTGAGGTAATTTGTTTATTTAAAATATCAATATAGTTTTAGATAAATATATTTAGAAATATGGGTTTGTGATAAGGAACATTTGTTCTCTCATTGTCTCCTTGAACTTCCTTTTTAATTTACCCATAATGAGCAACTGTACTAGATTTGACAGGTTGAGAACTTGCTTTGGGATGGATGGATGGA
Organism: Protobothrops mucrosquamatus; assembly: GCF_001527695.2. Classification (NCBI taxonomy): domain Eukaryota; kingdom Metazoa; phylum Chordata; class Lepidosauria; order Squamata; family Viperidae; genus Protobothrops; species Protobothrops mucrosquamatus. The sequence continues at coordinate 305,889 of NW_015387049.1, read as the reverse complement.
TGGATATCTAAGAAGATATACCCATAGGAGTATACTCAATAAGCACACTGGCCCAGTTTCCCCCACAGCAGTGATTATGAAAAGTGGGAGTTGATATTTAGACAGTTCTATTTATGAGGAACAGACAAATCATTTCTAATAATGCATTAAATTAAATTTGATCTTAAGATGCCTGAAGTTTCAACTTTTTCCAAATTATTTTTTTTGGCGCTGTGGTGCTCTGATTTCATTAGAATAGCTGCTTAGTGCTCCAGATACTATATCACACAAAAACATGTTTGCATTCTAGAAATAAGTCAGCATAGCTAGCACTCACTTTGTGTATTCTGTGATTCTCTGCACTCTTGTGATTTAGTTGGATTTAGCAATTGAGAGTAACAGTATATTTTGGTTTTATTTTGTAGCATTTCTGCATTTTTGTTATGTTTCAGCTGTATCATAACGCTACAGTAATTAGCTAATGAATTACTTTAAACCAAAGCAGTTATTTTTCCAATAATACATCGGTTATCTTCTGAAATAGGGCATTTTCTGCTGAGTATAACAATTGCAATATGTTGATTGATGATAAATATATTGTATATTGTTACTTATAGCTTATCGATATTTTAACTGCATCTAAACAATTAAAAATAGGTTAATCTTCATAGGAAGCAAGCATTATGCTAAGCCTGGGGTCTCCAGTAAGGGGTCCTAGGATGCCAGGATGCACACAAACATCTCTTTCACTGTCTGCCAATCTTTCTGTTCCACCCAACTTTTACTTCATTCAAAATTATTGTAATTTAAGAAACAGGAAATGAATGCACCACAAAGCAATGTGACAGCCTAGAGCACGGGTGTCAAACTCGCCACGTCACGTGACGTGTCGCGACATATCGCAACTCTTTTTGCATTGCCGGCAACGGGGTGGGCGCGACTTCAGTATGATGAAACCGGCCCACAGGCTGGCAGTTTGGCACCCCTAGCCTATAGTTTCCATTTTTATTTTCAAGAATTCTTAAATTCCTACTTGGGCCCCAAAAGTTTTCTTAACGTATTAAAATGATGAATGTGTATAGCCCAGTGCTTTGCTTGAAAATACACCCATGTGTCCAGGAAAAGATCAAAGGCATGCAGGAGAGTAGAAAATGTTTTTCAGGAGGAGTTTAGAGGAAATGTAGATAATATTCTGACAAATAGGAGCTTTGTCACTAATGATGGCTGCCATTCTGTGAATGGGAAAAGCCATTCCCCAGAACCATTTTGCAGGAGTGCCAAGAACATGTGAAACCTTATGGACCCCCTATGCTAATACATAACACTTTTCTAACCCTAGTAGTCGGGTTGACAGAGTTTTAAACCAAGCTGAACTATAATTCGGTTCAATATATGAACCCAGCATTACTTCCTTTTCATGTTGTGATTTGGGGCAAAGAAAACACTTCTTGCCTCTTCCTTTCCTCCTTCCTTTGCTTATATTGTTTACTTTTTTCTGAGGTATTAAACTATATTTTCCTATGATACCTAAACTGGAAAACTGGCTTAACCACTGCATAAAACTAGAAAATTAAAGACTCATTTTGAGGGAGTTTTCTCAATATGACAAGCATTTCACTTACAAAACATAAGAGTGCACTTTCCAGTCCAGGAGTAAGCAATTAATTTTCCTAAGGCAGGGGTAGGAAACTTTGGCTCTTTTATGACTCGTGGACTTCAACTCCCAGAATTCCTGAGCCAGCATAGCTCAGGAATTCTGGGAGTTGAAGTCTACGAGTCATAAAAGAGCCAAGGTTGCCTTCCCCTGTCCTAAGGGAGCCACATGAGAAACTGGGACTGTTATGGAGGGCCAAAGCAGTAGGGCCATGAAGGTGCAGAGGTATGGCCACATTCACATATATAAACTGGAAAAAAAATAGTTGCTTTCAAAATAAAAACAATCCGCACGGGCCCGATAGGGACAGCCAAAAGGCCAGATGTGGCCCAGGGGCCATAAAAGGGGTGCCACAGTCCAACCTATCTTTCAGCCCAGTGGTGGGATTCAAATATGTGAACAACCGGTTCTCTGTGTGGATGCTGCTTCTGGAAGTCCATTCTGGGCCGGGGCAACAAAAAATTAGCTATCGGTTCTGCTGAAGTGGTGCGAATTGGCTGAATCCCACCACTGCTTCAGCTACCATTTCCTCACAACTCGTTTGTCAAGGAGAGCAGGTAATCACTCAAGGTCAGTTTTTCTTATGAGATTCTGCTAGAGGAAAATGTATATTACATTTCCTGATAGCATAGAAAATCATCCTTTGATTTTTTTTCCCTCCCCCAACTAACATTGAGAACTAAGAAATTATGAAATTGATTATTTAGTGTCATAAAATTAACTGACCAACTGGCAGAAAAGAAAGGGAAGGGGAATCCTCACAGTTCTGGTTGTTTCGTAGGGATTGGGGTATAGGAAAGGACTGGTACAAACAAAATCTACCCAAATGTTCAGGAATAAAAGAATAGCGTATTAAATCCTGGTGTGTTTTCAGACAAAATTACAAAACCTTTGGAAACTTGAACCTGTAGCACTGTTGCTTACCAAAAGTACTGTATATCCCCTTCTTAACACCTTTTTCCCACTATTAGAAAATGTGTACCCCCTGCTCATATAGTAAATACTTTGGCTATTGTTTGTCATGTACCCACTAGAAAGTAGCAATTGACTTTGGGAAAACTGGCACCAATGCAGGGAATCCAGTGTCATCTTGCTGACTTTCCTAGATTGTAGGCCAGTGATGGCGAACCTTTTAGAGACCGAGTGCCCAAACTGCAACTCAAAACCCACTTATGTATCGTCGGGTGCCGGGTGGGCATGGCCCATTGGGTGGGCGTGGCTTCAGTGGTAACGCCAGACTGGGTGGGACTAAAAAGTTCAATCAATCAATTCCAACTTTGCGAGATCTTTTTTTTCCCCGCGAAAAGTTGAAATTGATTGATTGAACCTTTTTTTTTTTTTGCACACGGCGGCGGAGGCCTAAAGCAAAAAGGTTTTATAAAATCTAGCTGAAGGCCTAGGACTGGGGCGACGGCGCACATGCCCACAGAGAGGGCTCTGAGTGCTGCCTCTGGCACCCGTGCCATAGGTTCGCCACCACGGTTGTAAGCAATACAGTTCAGACCTCCCCAGAAATAATGGCATATTATAAAGAAAAGAAAGACCAAAAATTGGTAGGAGACATTCGCATGCCATCCTAGTGGATTGGCTCAAGAAGTCAAGTTGCAAATTGGGGGTAATTATGATGTTTTCCTGAGTTAGGTCTCCAAATCTCCTTGCTTTCAATAACATAGCGCCTGGATTTCCCTGTAGGAAGAGGTCATACTTTGTTTACTCAACCTATTTGCCATACGTACTGTGTATGATGTCATGTATACATGACCTTATCACTTAAACTTTTAAATAATTTATGATAGCTTTTCAATCCTATTCTGTGCATGCTATGTCCAAGGGGGTTTAACTGACAGACAATGGACATTAGGAGCTTTATATTCAGAGACTCTTTAAATTGTTCCTTTTTTTTTTAAGGTTCTATGTCCATTTTGGAGAACTTATACTGCAGATAGATATCTCTTGTGTGGGACATGCCTGTTGTGCTGTAATTCTGTTGTTAATGTGATTGTTTCTAATTTTGTAAACAGCCCAAAGCCAGTTGAATTAGGCACTATATAAATTAATTTATAAAATAAAACACCCTGCTGCAGATGACTTTAGTGCTTTTTCAAATATCCAATTAAAATATTTTCAACTGATTTTTATTTTTATTTTTCATTTAATTGGGAAAATAGTAAATTTTCAGTCTCCTTCTGCCCTTTAGTAACTAAAAAAGAAAACTCCACAATATCTATCTATCTACAGTATATCTATTTAGTTTTATTTTTGTCAGATGAAAAAAGTTCTGTAGTTTTATTTATAGTTGGATCTTGCCTAAAATGTTTGCCTTGGTATTTTTGCTCACCGTTGTGACTAATCAAGTCTTGTTCTGATGCAACCTGGTTCTGCTGTGTTCTTATGTACATATGTAAGGAACATGGTAAAGGTTGTTCTCAGTTGTGAACTAGGTTGATTATTCTCCCTTTTATAACTGATTGTAGCCACCTTTAACTATTGCTGAATCCAAGGAATTATGCCAGTTTAATCTGTATAAATACAATTTTGCCTTAGATTATTCTGTTCAGAAATCCTTCCTTCCTTCCTTCCTTCCTTCCTTCCTTCCTTCCTTCCTTCCTTCCTTCCTTCCTTCCTTCCTTCCTTCCTTCCTTCCTTCCTTCCTTCCTTCCTTCCTTCCTTCCATTATTGTTTATATTCCAGGATAGTTTTTTGCCTGCTCTGTTTATAAATTGGAGCCATCCCTTTTGTAATTATTGTATATTTAATGACAATATACAGTAGTGGCCAAAATTGTGGAAACCTTTTGGGAAAAGTGTACAGTAGAAATGCCACCTTTGGTTAAGTTTCCACCATTTTTTCTTCTAATTTCTTTATAACTGTGGCCTTGTTCCCTTAATAATACTATTTTACATCACTTTCTGGGCAGCCAGTCAACTCTTTGCACCATTACTTTAATTTTGTTACGCTTTACAAGCTCACTAAATGAAAGAACACAAAAAAAACCCAACCAAATTGATAGCGATCACATAACACACTGACCAATGTCCTCCTCTCAGCTTCAATACATGACATCAATAACTGAATCCTACTGTGATCTGATTGGCTCATTGCCAAAACAAGATGACACCTGATTGGCTCTCTAAACACTCATGCTCATTGGCTACAATCAGATGGAAAGCTACCTGATATCAACCTAAGCAAGTTGTGCTTCCTTTTTCTGCTTATTTGGCTATAACCTTTCATAGAAGACAGTACAGATAATTGAATAAACTATGTTGCATTACATTCTTGATTAAATCATCTTTCCATTGATATATAATTTTATGGTACTACTCCAAAAAAAGTGGTGTTTATTAGCCATCAAACCTCAAAAATACCCTTTTCCCAAAAGGTTTCCACAAGTTTGGCCACTACTGTAAAACAGGGCATTTTCATAGAAGGGAGTTTACAATATTATAGCTTTATAGAAACATGACAAGCTCAGAATCCATCACTTTAGGACACCACAAATCAAGCGTTTTTCACACTATCATTGCATTTTATATCTCTATCTAATATCTTGTAAAACATGGGATATTTTTAATGCCATAGGAAATCTATAGTTTGAGAAGTAAGTGACTCTGCTTTAGACTCCCCTTAAAATAGGTCTTTCCTAAAATCCATACTCTGAGAACATTCTTATTCCTTTTCACTGTGTTCAGTTTTTTAAAAAGATGATAGCAAATGAGGCTTTTCACTATCATTCTAGTCATAAAATTTTACAGGATATCCAGACAATGATATTTTTAATTTGCTTGAGTTGTTTTCGACTTTGTTTTTTCTTATTTCTTACTCGATAAAATATTTAAAGAAAATCAAAGCTGCATTTGTTAAATAAGTAGTATTAAGTTCTTCTTTTGGGAGATCCTGTAGGACTAATTAACTAAAACAAACCAAATGTTTAAGCCAAATTATAACCCTTGAATGGTAGAATTTACACATTTTGAGATAGACTCACTTTTTCTCACAGTGTTAAAGATTTGGACTTTTTTTTTTAAATTGACTGATGGATAGGAGGAATGGCTTAATCCTTTTCAGCCCTTTGGTAAAACCATATTTTAATTTGTTTTCTTTTTATGACATTTCAGAAGAAAGTGTGGTTGGTATAAAGTTTAACTTACAAAACTAGAAGATGGATTGACATTGAATGGGCAAAGCACCCAACTCTTTTCCTTTATGCTTATTCCTTACATTTATATCTTTGTGTTCTGGAATTTGCACCTGCAACCTATCTACTTATATTATTAATTTGTGTGAATACAAAATTTCAAAACCTTTTTCCTTAGGGCTAGTCTATATACACAGTAACTATTACTGAAAAGTTCACACTTCCTTTTAATGACCTTTGAAACTGAAACAGTCCCATTCACTTAACACATTTGATGCTCTTTATCTCTAAAATCTAAGGAATGCTGCAATGGTATTAATTCCCCAACAATTACATTTGTTATTAATGATTTGAATCCAGGTGTTTTTTTTCACATGGTACAGTTCTAAATATGCTAAGTAAATCTGAATATAGTAGGATTGTGTAAAAATTCTCTTCCCTAATGTTCCATTCCTATTATCTCCTTGTCCATATTTTCTGTCTGCTTCATTTTGTTTGGAATATGGCAGAATAGAATGTGTTTGGTATAACCTTAATCCTGACCAACATCTGGGCTCTTCCTTTTTTTAAAGCTTGTAACAGAGGCCACTGTATACATTTGCATGGTTAAAGAGTGAACCATTTTATGATCCAGAATAAAACATGACTTTGCTTTATCATTAAACAATATATTCAGATATAAATGATATTTTTTTCTAGTAATGTAAATGCATTATCAGTGTAATTGATAAGATATGATTAAACTGCTCTTCCATCAGTTCAGAAGATAATAAAACTACATTTTTATGTATAATTCTGTTTGGAAATATGTGTGCGCTTCCTGGGAATAACCCTGTTGAACACAGTGGGACTTACTTTTAAGCAAATAAGCATATATTGCAGTGGTAGTCACTGAGATCCTTTTCTAAACTGTTAGTGCCATGTTTAAATATTTCTGTAAAACAGAAACAGCAAGAGATCATTTATTTTTTTAAAAAATAAAGATTGTATTGACATTATAAATTGGATTAACAATAAAATGTACAGCATATCTTCTAGTCAATAAATTTCATTGACTGAATTTATACTACAGAAAGGCGTGGCTTGCTTAGCGGTTGCAGTCACACAATATCGGAAGCTTGTTAGTTTTAACTTTGGCTGGGTTTGTGTTGTGTGCATGTGATTTAGCATGTTGAATGAACCTATTTCATTTGTGTCGTTTAAGAATCAGTGCATTGTGTAAACCTAATAATGAGCAAGTTCAGTAATCAAGTTAAGCCTGTTACTGTTTACATCTGTATTTTTCTGTCCATGGTTTTTGTGCCAGTTTTGTATGCAAAATGTCCTTTTTTCATCGCCAGGACCACCCCTTGCGAACTTTAAATGTGAGAAATTTGAGGCCAAGGAAAGAGAATCTATGTAACGTTAATCTGAGTTATGAATTACATGTGAAGATGGTACTAGCAAAGACTGTGAGCTGCTGAACAATTGCTATGTCAAGAGGTGGTGAGACAACAATCAATGTAGAGTGGGCTATTTTCCCCTTTCCCCTTAAATCAGTTGGGGTAACACTTCCACTATTACTGTAAAAAAGGTAAAAGAGTCCCTGCAGATTATAGCGGGTGGTGCTCATCTTTGTTTCAAGGCCATTGAGTCAGCGCTGTCCAAAGTCAGGTCCGCAGTCATGTGGCCAGCATGATGTCATGGAGCGCTGTTACCTTCCCACTGAAGTGGCACCCATTTGTTTACTTGCATTTGCATTCTTTCAAACTGCTGGGTTGGCAGGAGCTAGAATGAGGACGGGAACTCACCCCATCGTGTGGCACTCGGGTCTCAAACCTAGGCTGCTGGCTTTCCAGCCGACAAACCCAGCATCTGAGCCACCAGTGTGGTTCTAGTATGGCTGGCAACCAATAGATGTGGCTTGAAAAGATAAAATATTTGACATATATCTCCCTTCAAGCTACTCAGCTCCAATTTAGAATAACATAACTACCTTTCAGTAACTTCATTAATCTTTTGAAAGTAGTAAAAAAAGCAAACTTGATGGGTTTGCTTGGGGAAAGGCTTCTATAGTTAGAGTATTATGTCACCACAAAGGCCTGATGTGTTGTGCTATTGACGTGTTTGTTCAAGATGATACCAAGCATTTATAATTTACATAGCATTTTCTTTGACATGCATTGTGATTTGAGGCCTTTTCAAAGTCTTATACATCAAAACTAGTATTTTGAATTGCACTCAGGATAAAATTGAGTACTTAAAGCTGAGTGCAGTTCCATGTTGTCTCTAGTTCTGACATGCTTCTGTATGCTCCTGTTTCATAGCTTACCCAGTGTTTTCTGGCTCTCAACTTAGACCAGCTCTGCTGCTGCCCCAAAAAATTCAGATACCCATTAAAATAAATCAAAGAATTGTAATCAGTTTCTCTGCAGTAATTTATCTATGTGCATATATACATACTTACATGCACCACTAGAACATAAAGTTTGTATAACATCCTTTGCCTCAAAGAGATAGTTAAAAATTTCATTTGGAGAATACTTTTTTATTTTTACAATATAAAATCTATGTATTAGATACAGCTACTTTTGGCAAATCTTTTTATTTCAAAAATTGGTTCCATAAACCATTGCATACTCACTCACTTCTCTGTTAGCAATAGCATTTAGACTTATATACCACTCCATAGTGCTTTACAGCACTCTCTGAACTGTTTACAAATGTCAGCATACTGGCCCCAACAATCTGGGTCCTAGTTTTACTGACCTTGAAAGGATGGAAGGCCAGTCAACTTTGAGCCGGTCAGGATTGAACTCCTTGCTTAGGGCAGAGTTAGCCTGCAATACTGCATTTTAACCACTGTGCCACCACCGCTCCTTTAGCTGGTTTAGCTATTCAGTTCCATTCCAAAGACTATATGGCTAAGTGAAATATGCTGAATGAACGTATGACAGAGAGAGCGAGAGAGAACGATGCTGCAAACTGGTTGTTGCTGTTTAACTCAGATAAAATTCTCTCACAAAGCTTTGCTACGATTACTCTCACTTTGGCATGTATTGTCAGGCGCACAAAATTTGATCAGAAGTGCACACTTTGGTCAGAAAATTAATTTTTATTACTGTTGTATTTACAACTGGTTGCCAACTGAGGTCGCTATATGAGGAGCGGGTATATTGGGAAGAATTTTGGGTATAAATTATCTTTCATCAAGATTCACCAAGGCTTAGTTGAGAAACTTTTAATGTTGAACATTAAAAGTATATCCAGCTGAAAAATTTATTACTTTTTCTGTTCCACAAAAACAAAATGTGGAAGACTAATTCATGTTTTTACTTTCAGTTGGGAAGCTTTGACCTAATCCATTTAATAGGCTGATTATGAAGATAAAAATTAAAACTAGGTGGCACACTTTGTCTGCATGTTCAATCAGGGCAATACGAAATACCTCCCAAATGTATACAAACTAAACATTATTAGTTAATTAAACTGCTCTGTATATTTGGCATTAAAATGGCAATAGTGTGAGGTTTTTTTTGGAATCCATACATTGTCATTTGTAAACTATAGTTTATAACTTAGTTATAAAAATAGTATAAAAGTAGTTAATACTGCTTTATACCAACATAGTTTAGTGTGGGTGAAATTGTTTGGCACTTCAATCTGCAGCAAGTCTGCTTTCAAGCACATCTGGCTTTCAAGCGGATTTAAAATCTGGTGTCTCATTTTACAAAGTAATGTTAGTTTTCATCTAGAACTAGACATTCCATTAAGCAACAACTGTCTTTCTTATAACTAAAAATACACGTTAATTCTTCTGGATGTTCACATATGTAGTATGTAGCTTAAAATGAAAAAAGTGGTGAAATACAGTCAGTTTAGTTTATGAGAACAGTCCAGTATATAGTGTGGATTGGGTTTCTTCTTCATTGTCTGTTCAAATGGATGTTTATGCACAGTGCTTCAAAAGCAATGTTGAAAGAGGAAATTGAGTGAGCCAATATGTTAAAAGTCCAAATCAGATACTGAGTTGGCCGAAATATTGGTAGGCTAGAATAGGTGGGCTATTCTGCCATAATTTATTCTTATTTGTCAATGACTATCATCACTCAGTGCTGGGGGTCAGGCTTTTTTTAATTGCATGAATTAATCTTGGGGGAGGGGAACCCTTTCTTGCAAACATATTCAAACGTGGCAAAAGAACATTTAAAAAAAACCCCTCTGGTGGACACCAGCTGTATTTTTCTTAATTTGCTTGGCTTTATTGACAATTGCATCTTCTCCTTGGTTTCATGTTACATTTGCATTTGCTTTTAAAAACTGTAAGCCACCTGAATGACTTTGGCTATTGGATGGTATATAAAGAATAAGAATAGAGATTTTTTTTTCCTCAACGTGTTTGTGAAGGTAGTTAAACTGGAAATGTGAAAAACAGAGTCATTCAGTCAACTCTTATTAATACGTTGAGATCATACAACAGGGGTGTCAAATTGCTGGCCCACGGGCCGGTTTCATCATACCGGAGCCGCGCCCACCCCATTGCCGACAATGGCGAAAAAGCTTCAATACGTCGTGCTACATCACGTGACGTCGTGAGTTTGACATGCCTGTCATACAATAACACTTTCAACACTGCTTCGTATTGTCTTAGGGCATTTTAATGATCACTTGCAGCATATGCTGCAGTGGTTATTATAATTGCCAATAATGCCAAGCTAGAAATAATGAATAATGATCCATAACAGGTCGATTTATCCATTGTGCTAAAATAATCAAATAGCATTTTAATTTAGCATGATGTATAAATTGTTTCACTTTCTTTAACCAAAGTATGAACTGGATTTGTGTCATATTAAGCTATAATATGTTTTGGTAAGTTGGGTTTAGAGTACTTTGTCTAATCATAGAATTTTTAGAAATTGGTTTAATGTAAGAATTGAGACAACTCTAGTTTATTTAGTAAGCTATGACTAAGCCATACTTAAAAAGTGCAGTCATAGTCATATGAACCAACTATTGTGTTTTTAATATGTGGCTTACAGCTTTTTATAGTGTCTTATCCCAACTATTTGTAGTATGTATAGTCAAACCATTTTTAATACTATGTGGCTTAATGTGTGTTTTCTGAATATGGTTTCTACCATCAGTTCTATTTATGGAAGTCAGCAATTGGAGTTAAATTGGAACCTTAAACATTTCAGTGTATAAAACTTACAAACACTAAATGTTATGCTTTATCTTACGTTAAAGTGTAACAGAACATATACTTCTTTTTTTCTAAAGAATTCCAATTTCCATTCACAAACCTTCTTAGTTATTATTATTGTACAAGTTACTTATTGCATATAAGTAGCCAGTTGCTACAGATATAAAATTTATAAAGTGAATGAAAATAAAGTAATTATTTGAAAATAAAAAAGTTCTCCTTCTGTCACAAAGTAGTGGACATCAATAACAATAAGAAGACATACCAGTGTACTGAAAACGATGAAAGGCTTCCATTTGATAACAGGTTTTCAGGTTATATGGAAGATTGCTGGTCACATGACCCTGGGACACTGCAATCATCATAAACATGCTGGTTGCCAAGATTTGATTGTGTGATTCTGGGGATGCTGCAACAATTGTAACTGCAAGGACTGGTTGTAAATGACTTTCAGTTGCTAAATAAATGGTTGTAAATGGAGGACTACCTGTACTATAAGTGTGCCCATGTGACTGAGGCTGTATTTGCACTTGCATATAACAAAGCATGTATGTGCCATGACAACTATCTCAATGAAATAGCCTTCATCTCATCCTTTGTCTTTGAGTATTCATGTTGAGTCCTCTTATTATACTTTGCAAGAGCAGACATCAACTTGCATAAAATAGGTTAGGCTTGATCACCCATTATCTTGGAGGGACATCAGGGCCTGGAATAGGGAGTAGTGGCAGCATAGCAAGGGGGATAGCAAATTTCATATCAGTATAGTTTCCTGACTCAAGACTGGATGGAGAACACTATAATCCTTTTAATGGAAAAATGCCCTAAGAAAGTTGCAGGTTACATTATTTCACTGTTTTATCTCCCTTTCTGTTTCTCTTGTTTTGAAGTTTTGTAAACACTTTGGGAGAAAGATCTGTTATTCTGCATGCTTGGGTGTATGGGGTGTTCAGGGAGGGGTAGCACCTCTGGTGGAGGGCATGTCGTGCCCTTTTTAGGGCAGCTCGTACACCTTTGGTCCCCACCTGACACTCAGCTCTCACCTGTGGCTCCTAGTAGCTGTAACATGCGCAGCGGCCACACCCCGGACAACAGCTTCGACAGGCTGGCCAAACCAGGTCGAGAGTAGCCGT
>NW_015387049.1:274998-293700 GCF_001527695.2 Protobothrops mucrosquamatus | reverse complement strand
CGTCTATCCCGAGCATGTGAAGACAGACTCTGGCGGATTGAGCGGATGAGACCTATTAAAATAGGACCAATGGTCATGAAGGCAGTTTCTGCAAGCGATGTGGTACGCTGAGAGCACGGCAAGACACGAAAGACGCGCTGGTCAACCACTGTGCCCAGCCCATCTCCAGCTGTCTCGACATTTGTCCTGCCATTGGAACAAGATGGAATCTGGGAAGAGAGAGTGAGGCTGACTATGCGCACCTCTCCCTCACTTTACTCCAATCCATGCGCAAGTCTTGACATCTTGACCCAAGATGTCAAGGTCTTCATCGAAATCGATGGACAAACAACTCACTGAGATCAGATTTATAGAATTTTATTTAAAAAATGCACCAGTAAGGTAGGCTGTTGTATACTATATGTGCATGGTTGAAAGTAATGATTTACAACCTCATGATATGGGATTCCATGGCAGGTGATGATCCCCAAGATTGATGTTGGTTGAAGCTATTGGATGATGATACGAAGCTTCCAAGTTCTAACAGAATGGTGTTTGGGACAAGTGGGTGGTAAGAAAAACTTGGTCCAAAATATTTTAAAAACTGGATTCTGCACCTAATAAATGTATGTTAATAAACCACAGCTATGAGGCAAGCTAGGAGAAATATTAAATCCAGATTTTTTAAAGAAGTTAAAGGGTTCATTTTCTGATCCAGAACACCAGTTTTGTAAATCTTCAAATAGGTCATCGTAAAAAAAAATGTGCTGCATGTACATATTTTGTGTGCTTGTAGTATCAAACAGCAAAATTTAACATAGTTTGCTCTTTAAAATTCAGAATATTTTCCAAGTCTGCTCTTGGTTCCTATATTTACTGTTCTAATCAAGTTTATTGTTCTATGAAATGTCGAAGTTGCCCTTTTCCCCCACGTTCATTGGTTTCAGATCTAGATGTGTACTATACATGCTTTTGCATTGATGTTATTCTGTACAACTGACATCAAGAATATGCAGAAGGCCACAAAACCAATGAATAATAGCTTTTTAAAAAGAGTTTTTCACATTTGGCCCAAGATCTCTTCTATTACTTTTCTCCTTCCTTTTCGATTACATTCCCTTTTTTAAGCCCCTGCAGGTTGAGATTTATATTACAGGAACAGAATGTACCGTACCTTAGGTTCCATTCCATCTGCCTTTCCCGTACTCCGTTTCAGGTTTTGACGCTCTCAGTTTGGGACTGGTAAAATAATAGATTTCCTTGACTTCGGCTCAGTCCACTTTCTTGCCTTTTAATATGCAGTCTAAAGTTTTGGAAGTCAGTCACTATAAAATCTTAAATCAAACACGGGCATTAATTGGAACCCTCTGACAGGTCTTTAACTTGGCCTCCTTTCCCCCAAATCCTCTTGTTAATTTGCAGGGGCAGCACCGCCCTCACCTTGAAAATCCATGTCACTCTTTGAGCATTACAGTTTTGTGTTCCGCAAAAATGGATCGTTGCCTTATGTTCAAACTCCACATCAGTTTGCGCTGTTAAAAATTTCTCATTCTGTCCCTCCCCCCCTCTCCCCCCCCCGCCCTGTATCAATGTTAGGGAGGGAAGGCAGGTTGAAAAATCCTAGGCGTGGGGGACTGAGCCTCAAATGGGAACACAAGGCTGGCAGCTGCTGTTGCCCAGTGGAGAGTCGAACACATTCCATGTTACTTGCTCACTGGTCTGATCCTTCCCAGCAGGATGAGAAGCGTATTGAAAAAAAAAAAAAAGAATTTAAGTGTCAGAATCCTAGCAATGAAGGAAGGAAACGGCACAAAACAAGTCATTGGAAACAGCAGCGTTATCTGAAGCTCAGCACTTTGCAATCCCCCCCGCCCCCCCGCCCCCCCACCCCAAAGTATTTTGGGTTAGGACATAATCGGAGTCTGGACTCCATTCCACATTTTGTAACTCGCTCTATTCTAAATAATAGATGGCTCTCCTCCTTGGTGCTGCTGCTATCTCAGAATGTTCTGCCTTTGAGTAAAAAAAAAAAACCAAAAAAAAAACCAAACCCCAGCACCCTCCTAAGTATACCTTTCTAGTTTTCTTCCTTCTCCTCGCCCCCTCCTCTTCATAACCTTCTTTAATACTGTATTTTCCCTCCTGTTTTCAGGGTTAGAAGCATTTATTTCTGAAATGTTACCCTATTCCTAGTAAGGATTCCATGCCATGTTTACAGCCTGCTTAGGGGCCAGCCATAATTCTAAATGTGTGTGTGTGTGTGTGTGTGTGTACACAAGCGCTTGTGCTTGTCCCTCTGCCCACACTGAAGGGGGGAGTGATGCGTGTGTTCCAATCCCGTTTCCATGTCAACGATTCAGTCCACGTTTGCCATCACACATTTAGCAAAATGTGTTTTAAGAGAGAAACCCTATTCCTCTCTTTTTTAGCACCCTAATCTAGACCAGGTTTCCTAACTGCCTTGATGGCTGTGTTAAGTGGCAGGACCACTTTCATGAAACTCAACTTTAATAGGAGCCAACCTAGTGGTGGTGGCCTGTATTGCCATCTGGGAGTCACAAGCTAACCAAACGGTGGCATCAAAGCAAGCAGGAGCTGGCATTGCTCTAGAGGCCATGTGCTCGGTATCCAATGAAAGGAGAGGAGGACGCAGTGCCTTGCATTCAGGACCTGCTGGCTGTCCTAAGAAAGGAGGAGCCAGAGCCTTCAATATGTTCGCATCCGCTCTTGAGCCGCTTCGCTTTTCCCACTCGCAATTGTCTGAAAATTGTCTAAACTCCCTTTTACTCGAAATCAGATCTGCATAGGTTTTGCATAATGTACCACCACCAAAAACAAAAATACAGCCCACCAAACCCAAAAATAAGTGTTAAAAGATACAAATCATCCCAGATTCAGCCTGGGACGGGTACCTTGGAAAGCCATAATCAGTGTTGACCCCGGGTCTTCAGTTGGTGGGTCAGGACAACTAATTATAGCCCGACCCCCTACTGTTTCAGGTACTTTGGACTCTGTGTCTTGTAAGTACACCTCACTAGTTATGTTCACAGGGGCCTGTAGTTGGAAGCATCTGGATGGATGAATTATTTTGAACCATTGTACGACGTGATCTAAGTTAAGCTGCATACCAGTATATTGATCATGTAGTTCCAAAATACATATTTAGGTTGAAGCTAAAGCCCATAAAGTATAAGGTTTAATACCATCAGTGTAGAAATTGTGAATATCAAGAAGCTATGTTAGTGAGTTCAAGAAGTAATGAACCATAGTTAACAAACCTATGAGTGAATTCATATAACACAGAGACAAAAAGTGCATTATGACTTAGTATGTTGTGAGAATCTAGTTCATACAAAGCAAATGCTAATGTTTCTTTCCCCTAGAACTGAAATGCTTCAGAGCGTGTATGACTGTATCATCTCTCTCAGTTCGTTAAAACAGCCATATGCTGTACTGGGATTGGGTGCTTGAAATTGTGGATCAGATTACAGTAAATGCCCTTCTAGTTCTGCATCCTGTTTTTAACAGTGCTGCATGCATACTAGATGCACACTTGGTAGGACATGGACCTTTCTTGCTGCTGTCCCTCAACAACGGTTATTCAGAGGTGCCAGGTCTCTGATCTTAGTGGTATTATATAACTATTGTCAAAATACCTGTTCCATCATATATTTCTCCTGGAATTGCTAGTTGGGTCTGGAGAAACAGAAACTTATAGCTGAACATCAGGTAAGAGTTAACGTTCCCAAAATAGAAAGGATGGTCTTGCACCAAACTGGACCACAGTTGCTTCATACTTAGCAATATTATCCTAGCAAGTTAGCTTTCCAAGGCTTCCTATAATCCTATTTTCCGTGATGTGGGATGGGTTTGCCTGGCTTCCCATACAACACATGGGTTAACCATGATTTGCTAAATAATCCACAGTTAGTTAGCTGGATTCACAAACCCTTCTTAGCTGTAAACCATACCAAGGGCCAAATCAAATAAACCACATTATGCCGTAGCACCCAGCCTTTGTGTGCAAAGCATGTGCTTTGACACTGAACTCCAGTCCTTGCTGGGTTAGTAATTTGGGAAGTGCCATTGTCTGCAGACTGAGGAATGCCCCAGGAAGGAAAAAACAGCCTGTTCCTCAGGTTGGTAAGGTATTGCTTGAAAAATAAGTCCTGAGGGAAGTAAGAGTTACTAATTGTAGGATTTCAAGTGCAAAAAAAAATTGAACAAAAGATTAACCAGTTATTTGTTTACAGCCTATAAAAAAAAGACAAAGATAATATGGATGAGGCTTTGAGAGAGCTGAGTAAAATACAATTTTTTACATTCTAGAATGTAAAAATATCTGACATCCCTTGATAGCTTATCTAAAGAACGAAGAACGAAAGGGGACTTGGAGAAAGATCTGAATCTACTAACATTTAAACAAGAGGACTACCAATTATAGAGATTTATGGAATGTCAGCCAAGCTCACCTACTTGATGAAATATCAAAGAAAACACTTCTATAGCAATAATAGAAGTTCTGATTAGAGTGGTATCATTATTGATTGTCAACTGATCAGAAACACCAGTTATTGTTATCATGGCAATTCACAAGAAGTCTGGTAATATTACATTTGTTCTGAAAATGGGTTCATTTCCTAATTTTCTTCTGGATAGTAATTTTATTTTGTTATCCCTCTGTTGTTTTTTAGTCTAAATCTCTTTCCATTACCACCAATTTCCCAGTGTAACCAACTATGAGCCTCTGGCTGATCCACTGCTGCTAGGAAGGCAGTTCTAATAGGGAATATGGGTGCACAAGTGTTAAAGGGATGTATAGCATTGGCAAGCTCCTTATGACATCACTAGAGCAGAGCAGTGCATCTCCTCCCATCCCCATGACAATGGTTATATGCATTACCATCAAAGATCTTAGACTGCCTGCTCCTGAACAACAATTGCTGGGGAATAAGAGTGGGAAGGGAGTGTTGCCTTTATGTCTTGCTTTGAATGGGCATCTGGTGAGGGGCTGCATTGTAGAAAACAAGAAGATGGGCAGTGTAGGGCCTGGGTCTGATCTACAAATTCTCTTAAGTTCTTGTCATATATGATTTTTACTTTTATGCTGTCTATGTCTACACGTGCACGCACACACACACACACACACACACACACACACTGCTCTGTGGTCGCCCTCAAGTGTGTTTGTCTGCATGCATGTGTATGAAATCACCAATGTTGAAAAGGGAAGACCAAAAACTTTGACTAGTCAATTTCTGTATGCCTTCCCAATGTTCTTAGGATTTTTGAATCCTACATTCACATATTTGCATGATTGGGCAGGTGGAAGAGACAGTTTTACTTGAATATAAGATGGCTGAGCTTTAATTTAACATGGCCACAAAGCAAATGAGAACTTAGGAAATTGTTTTGTGTATGTGGTCTGTTGTGTCCACCTCTGGACTACTAAAATCAAATGAGTGGAAAGTCATTTAGGGTTGCAATTCAGACTTGACAATAAAAGGAGTCAAGTCACAATATTTTCATTCTTGGGTACAAAAACAAACATCTGGAATTACTTGCACAGGTCATAATATATCAGGGATGTGGCTAATGAAGTCTGATTCATAAACTGAATTGTTAGAAATTATAAATAATGAAGTAGGCCACAAAGGTAGAATGTAAGATAAAGAATGAAAGGTAAAAAGAACAATAAGCAATTTTGAAGCCAAAACTGGAGATAAGTCCTATTAGTGGGCAGATTTGATTTGGGAAACTTAATGAAGGGATGTTGGATTCATATTTACTGCATTGTTTGGTAGTTTAAATGGGATTTGCACATCAGCATGATTAAACATTATGGTATGTGTGTTGCCTTTTTCTTTTGTGGTATCAGTATGCTTGTTAGAATCATTAGAACTTTTTCTTTTAAATTTAAAATCTGTGTATTTCTGCTATTCATCACAGAGGCTGTGTTCATACAATGAGCTAACCCTTAGATCTCTGGATCTTGTGGACTGAATGCCTCCTTGGTACAAACCAAGGCAATCAGATCCAACTTCTTTTTATGTTGCTGCAAGTTCAATAAAAACCTGAACTTGGCATATAAATCACCTAATAGAGATCTGGAGGTGCAGGGTCCTGCTTCAGTACAAGGGTATTAAGGGTATTTGGGCATTAAACACCAGCTGAGTACCTGGACCTCACATATTGCTTCTGGCACTGCACATGATGAGTTTTACAGTCATTATTTTGTTGTCTTCTAGTCTAGACCCCTATACTGGTCAGATGAAAGAAACTAAGGTTGCACAAGGCATGCTCCCTGCAGCATTAAGGATAGTCACAAGAAATATAAATTAATTTCTTGGTTTGTTTACTTCAATTAAAAGCATGATCATTGTCCCTAAGCTCCGTTTGCAGAATACATTGAACTACATATGCTGGGAGTTAACGTTTTTTGGTTCAAGCTGTTGGCATGAACTTGCCCCCAGTGATTAATGGATGTTCACGCTGTCTTGCGAATTATACAAACGAACACCAAGTGGCCACTAGGTATTGCACTACCATCCTCTTTTAAATGTGCTCGGAATTGCACGCCTGCCGCCTTTTCTGAAGGAACAGTGCCACCCATCACCCGGTTTTCCCAAGTTATTACAGTGAGCATCGCAAGTAGAGTGAACTTTCCCACTCCTGCTCCATCCAGCAGGGCTCTAGTTGAAGTTTTGATCTATTCTGGCAGTTCATCTCTCCGGCCTTTATGCGGCGTCTCCTTAATCCCTCCTGCCCTTAAAGCTACCAAGTCCTGGACTTTCCTAGCGACGGGAGGCTTTGTGCGCTTTGCAAAAAAAAGAAAAAAAAAGAGAGCAAGCCGATGCCGCTTCCATCTGGGGGTTACTGGGAGCGGGCGGGCCCGGGGCTGCCTCCGCTGTCCTCCGAAGCGAAGGTTCCCCCGGTCCATCTTGGCTGTTTTGTCAGCAGCGAAGCTTCCTTTTGTGGCTTCGAAAAGCTCGACTTCGGCTCCTCGGCCGGCAATCCGTAACAGGTTTTGCGAGCGGCCAGCGGCTGTTCGCTTCCAGCTTCAGCCGTGCTGAGTTGAAAGCGTCCAGGGCCTGGCAGCTCCTCCTTTGTGAGGGGGGAGGGGAAGGGAGCTCCGCTCCGCGCCAGATTCCACTCCGGGTTTGGCAGCTTGCCGCGGCGCTGGGTAAAATGGCAGTGCTGAGCCTCGTGTCGGAGTGAGCAGGACTCGGCGGACGAGAGTCGGAAGCCGCCGCCACTGGGCTCGCCTCGGTCTCGCCTCTCGGCCCGGCTCCGCGCAAGGGGCTCCGTCCGGCGTCTCCTCGCCCGCTGTGCCCCCCTTCCCTTTCTCCTCTCCCCCACCGGGAGCCCCGTCCTGCTCCCCTCCCCCTTTCCTCCTCCTCCTCCTCCTCCTCCTCTCCCCTTTCTTCGCCGGCTGCAACTGAGCGAGGAGGCACCGCGGGGCCAGGCCCCTCGCACCCGCGTCCAGCCCGCCGGAGCTCGCCGCGCCGGGGGAGGAATGAGACCCCGTTGTCCCGCGGAGCCCGCCGCCGCTTGAGCGGAGAGGACGAGGAGGAGGAGGAGGAGGAGAAGAGCGGTGAGGCCTTGTGCCGGCCGGCCGGCCAGGCGGGGAGTAGGTCGGGCGGGGGGGGGCTGGCTGGCTGGGGAGGGGGGATCATGGCCGCTCAGGTGGCCCCCGCCGCCGCCGCCGCCAGCAGCTTGGGTGCCCCAGCTCCGTCCGAGCTGAAGAAAGCGGAGGCGCAGCAGCGGGATTGTTCATCGGAGGAGGCGGGGGGCGAGGCGGCGGAGCGCGGCGGCGAGAAGCAGTCGGAAAGTGAAGGTCCCCCGGGAAAGGAACTGCAGGACGGGGCCGAGAGCAATGGCGGGGGCGCCGGGGCCGAGCCCGACCTGAAGAGCCCCAACGGGAACCCGGGCCCTAGGCCCGTCGCCACCCTGAACAATAACCTCCCGGAGCCGCCCGGTAGTGGTAGCGGCGGCGGCGGCGGTAGCAACAGCAGCGACGGGGTGGGGACGCCGCCGCAGCAGCAGCAGCAGCAGCAACCGCCGCCCCCGACTCATCCGGCCGCCTTACCCCCGCCAGCCTACGGGTTCGGGCAACCCTACGGTCGAGGCGCCCAGGCGGCTGCGGCCGTCGTCGCGGCCGCTGCTTTCCACCAACATGGCGGACAACAAAGCCCTGGCATGGCAGCGCTGCAGAGCGGGGGCCTGGAGCAGCCGTACTCGGGGCCCGTGGGGCCCCCCCAGGGGCCGCCCCCTCCCCAGAACTCGCATGGCGTCGGCAGCGCGGAGCACGGCTTCCCCAACCACCAGTACAACAACTACTACCCCGCCGCCGGGCGCAGCGCCGGCGCCTACCCGCCTACCCCTCAGGCCTACGCCCTGAGCTCCCCCCGGGGAAACGCTCAAAGCCCCGCTCAAGCCGGGGCGAAACCGCCGGCGTCGGTTTTCCAGCAACAGCGGTTCGGGGCCATGGGGCCCTCGGCCGGCGGCCCAGGAGGCGGCAGCGTTGGGGGCCCTACCCAGCAACCCACGTCGACCCCCACCCTCAACCAGCTGCTCACTTCCCCTAGCTCGACCAGGGGCTATCAAGGGTACCCCGGGGCCGATTACGGGAGCGGCCCCCAGGACGGCGGAGCGACGACCAAGGCCCCGGCCGCACCGGACATTGCTTCTCAGTACAGTGGGGGCACCGGCCAGGGCTGGGCGGCAGCCGGCCCGGGAAGCCAACAAAGGAGCCACCACGCGCCCATGAGCCCCGGGAGCAGCAGCGCCGCCGGGGGACAGTCGCTCGCCAGGAGCCAACAGGTAAACTCGGGCGCGGGGGGGAAGGGGGTGCCGGGGCGCCCCTGCGCCGTCGGCCGGGGGGGGCGGCGGCTGGAGATGGCCGAGAGCGAAAGCAGGAGGGGAGCCTGCCGCTCTGCGGGGCTGGGGGCCGCTTCCGTGGGTCCGGGCTCGTCTGGGTTTTCCCAGGCCCACATCGCTAGCGAGCTGCCATTGTCTGCCTCTCTTTCCTCTGTCTCTAAAATGGCTGCCTCTCTGCCTTCCCTTCCTCCCTTCTCCAGCCTTAGTGGCAGGTCTTTCTGAGGGGACCCTTCCGTTCGGTTGTTCCCCTTCCTTGCTGCGAGCCTGTCGGGGGGTCCTGGGGGTGGGGGGAGGCGAGGCTGGCCGCCGCCACCTCTGGGGAGGGAGGGGTGGGGTGGCAAAAAATAGCTCCCTGTTGCTGCCTTGGGAAAAAAGAGGGTGTGCGGAGCGGCTTGGGGCTGGCGGAGTCCGTGGGGCTCTGCTCTCCGCCGTCTCCCTCTTCCCCCCTTGGGGTGGGTCGTCCTGAGCGGCCAGCGAGGTGCCAGGGGGTAAGAAGAGGGCAAGGGACCTCCTTGGACACTCTTCTCTTGTCCAGGCTGGCCGGAGCCATTTTCTGGATAACCGTTTTCGATCGCCAGGTGCCTTCAGCTTTTGCCTGGCAGTGCTGGTAAACAGTTCAGTGATTGGAGTAGTAAGTGCAGATTGCTTTGGTTTGGGATTTGAATTATGGAGGTAAAATCCTTCTGTCAAAGCCAGGAGACAGTTGGTCTTAGGTTGACATCCTATCTGTGATCTGATTGGCTCCCCATCTCCTGCTCTTGGCCATTTATAATTGCCTCTGATGTAATGGTACAACAATCCTGATGAGCTCATAAACTTTTACACTCTGCTTTTCCTACCAGCCATAATCCAGCGCATCCCTGCCACTTTTGACTTTTTAATTTTTAATTTTTATTATTATTATTCGGATTCCACAGCTGAAATTGGCTGTGACCTTGAGGAGGTTCAGCAGGAGCAGATCCACAGACCCGGCTGCCCTAGATGCATTGTGCCTGAAACAAAAGAGGCAGAGGTGCATTTTTGTGCTAACAGGAATTTATTTTGCTGGTTAAGCCTGAAGTCGATTCTGTGGACACAATACTGTGTGCGGTGTGATTTTCCTCCTGTCAAACAAATTCATTTATTTCGTTTCTGTGACTCCTGGAGAATAAGTGATTCTTTTCAAGTTTGATACAGCTCCTGTTTCCAACAGGACCTGACCTTTTTCATCTTGAATCACTAACTGGCTGCACAAACAGAAATACAATAATTAGAATTCATTATTTTCAAAATTGATATTGTTTAAACAGTCCATTTTATTCTACAAGGTAAAAAAATAAAATTATTTTCTTGAAAGAGAAAGTTGAATCTCTGCTTTATATAGGGACATTTAATAAAAGCGTGTTATGTGTAATAACAGAAATTGAGGGAATGATAGTTCAGTTTACCTTATAACCGCAATTTGTAGTTTTATTTTTAAAATGTAGGTAATATACACTTACGTATTATGTTCATTTGGTATTTGGTATATGTTAGTCTATTAAAAGGTAAATAAATATATTTCATTTATCTGCTGAGTTCTTACTACTTTAGATCTTTCACCAGTTTTGTAATACTTTTAATTTGGTTGTTTTTGCATTAGGAGCAAAAAGAGATTAACATTAACTTCTTAAACTTTATTTCTTAAAAATGCATGTAAATTATTATTAAAAATTCTCTACTTAAATACACATTTTATGCAATGTTGCCAGCATACCTGCTGCTGTAGTATAATAATCTGTTTAAATGGGTTTACAATTATAGGAAGATGGTAGACAAACAAGAGGAGAATAGGACAAATAAAAAGAAGCTGACTGTTCCCCTAATTCCTCTGAGGTAGAACTGTAATGTTGTTTTTTTTCAAAATTTGATTCAACTTAGAGCAGATTGTAACAATTCTGTGTATTTAGGTGCACAGATTTCTTAGAGCTGCTAATACGCTGAAAATCAGGTATGCTCATCAGAGAGCTATAATTGGTCTTGGTAACCTGAAATACCTGGGTAATGTATGTTTGCATTACACTTCACACTTGTAAAGATGCTCACCATACAGCAGGTGTTAACTTAAAAATCGAAGATGCTTTCCATATTGGTTCGCATATGTTTTTGCTGCAAAAACCGATCACTCTTTAGCATTTTTGCATTTCATTAATAAGCGGAGACTAATTATCTTATTGAAAAGTTTTATGACAATTAGGAGTAAGTGTATGCAAATTATACTAGGTTATATATATATGAGAATACCTCCTTTAGGGATAATGCAACTCCATAAAATACTACATTATTTATTTTTCACATTTCTCTATTGGCCATTTCTAAGAGGGACATACTTAAGGTGATATGTAAATAAAAATGATTTTTGAATCATTTTTTTAACGAAACAGGAGGAGGGATTGGAATATGCTTCAGACCACACATTCCCCCATTCCTTCAAGATTTGAAAAATATAGATGAGAGTAACATTTTTAAAGTTATATTTAATTGTAAGGCTTAACTTTTATTTATCTTACATAGTCCTAGGTCGAAGTGATAAATGACTGGGATGTTTAGAAAGGAATGCTAGTCAAAAAAGAAGAAATGAAATAGATTAATTCCTGTTTTCAAATAGCATAGCATTGCATAATTTGTTTGGTTCCTATTGTTAGATCTGATCTAGAGACTTAGAAGAATGTCTAATTAACTTGGCAATACTTGTGGTTACTCATTAGTTTATCTGTCTTATGCTAAAAAAACCAAGATCACTACCTTTATATGCAGTTATTATAGAACAGGGGTGTCAAACTGCCGGCCCATGGGCCGGACGCATCACAAGGAAACCACGCCCACCCCATTGCCAGCAATTTGACATGTCTGCTATAGAAGCATTACACAGTTTATTGACCGTTGTATGGTCACTCTAAAAACACAATACAAAAAAATTAATTCACAAACATGTTAATAAGGTTCTCTGGTTTTGGCTTAACATGTTGTGTGTATTTAACAATTGTGATGTATAATTTGTGGTTGATAGTTTAGCAGAATTCACGAATCCAATCTGGTGACTAGTAGGTCTGTTTTTCACATTTATCTGTAAAGAGCTTGGTTCTTGATTTAGTAAAAGTAGCAATTGTGATTTATAACCTGGTGAATGGCTTAGGCCAGGGGTCTTCAGACCTGGCCCTTTTATGACTTGTGGACTTCAACTCCCAGAATTCCTCAGCCAAGCACGCTGGCTGAAGAATTCTGGGAGTTGAAGTCCACAAGTCATAAAAGGGCCAAGTTTGAAGACCCCTCGCTTAGGCTTTAGTTTATTCTCAGAACATGATGGCTCAGTGCAGTGTCTGAACCTAGTCTATGAATGCTTACCTACTCTTACATGCAGAATTGATATCACACACCCTGATATTTCTTGATTGGAAGTATCAACATCAGCAACTATAGCAGATCTTTGGCCCTGACGTACAGGGCCAAATTTAGAATCCAGAAATTTAGAGTTCTTGATCAATTCTAGTATAGTTTTCACTGCAATTGTAGGGCATCTAGAAAAAACAATATCAGAATGACTAATACACACAGTTCTGTAGTAGGTCATATCTCATAACTTTTTAAATAGCATTTCATAAACAATGTAGAAAACTGGCTGCTATTTAGAATTTATTTAAAATGGTGCTTTAATAAAACATGCATTTTAGACTCAATACTTGCTCTGTATTATTAGTGTTGAGGCTAAAGTTAATAAGAGAAATATGGAAATGTTTAAAAGTGAATCAAATGAAATTGGTACTATGTGCCTATTACTAATAAGCACTGATGCTTTAGAATAAGAAATTATGTCTGAAATGATAATAGGATTTTACTGAGTTTTTTATTTTCATTAAATTGGTATTTGGTTACATAGGCTGCAAGAAGGGTAGTAACTTTGGTAGAACTTTTGTGTTTAAAGTTAGAAGATTCTCAATTGGTTGGTCTGCATTTATAGGTATTTGGCTTTTGACTAATAAACAATCTAAAAAAATCAAATAACCACATACCCTGTTTTCCCAAAAGTAAGGCCTACCATGAAAATAAGCCCTAGTTTGATTTTTGGGGGTGGGCCTAATATAAGCCCTACCCCAAAAATAAGCCCTAGTTTTGAGGCGAGGCACACCTAAAAATCAAGCTAGGGTGGGGGTGCGGAGCTGCCCCATGTGCCCCGCACCCACTCACCTTGCAGCCAGGCCTCTCCTTGCTGGCCCACTTCTTCTGTGGCGTCTTCTGCAGCCAGGCCCGCATTTCTCAGTACAGGCCTTTTTGGAAGGCCACTGGAGCTGAGAACCGAGCTATGGATTGAATCCATAGCTCAGTACTCGGCTGCACCTGACTGCAAAATGCAGTCCAGAATGGTTCTCCTTTGATCAGAAGAAGTGGGCTGGTTAGGCGGGGCTGCCAGCTAGACGGGGCTGTTGGTGCCAGAGTTGAGTATAAAAGACACCCCCTGAAAATAAGACCCGGTGCCTCTTTTAAAAAACCCGGTCTTATTTTTGGGGAAACACAGGTATTTATAGATCATAGTCTCATTTGGGTACTATTAGGCCTTATGATTCAAAGCCATGTGATCAAAATGTTACTGTGTTTCATTGGAAACATGGTTTGCTTAATTTTAGGAATAATTTTATACGCTACATATCTTTACAAAGACTGAAGAGGGTAAACTGTGGTGCAAGCGCTGGTGACTCCTTGCTGCTTTTGAGAAAATTTCAGGTTGGTGTCTGGAAAAACCTCAGATCAGAATTGCACCTGTGTTGAAATATTGTTGGGGATTATCTTGAAAGCTGTGTATGGCTTGCATTTGGACTTCCTGAATGAACATTGTGCCCTGCGCACGCCTGCCAATATCCACTCATTGAGATCATTTGAGGAAGTTTGCTGTGACTTGAGAACAAACCTTCTCTATTGCTAGCTCAGTTCTTTGGAATGCCCGCTTTGCTGAGTTAAAAGGAGCTGACCTCTTTGTTGGCTTTTTAAAAAGCATGAAAACACACCATCTAAACAAGTTTGTAATTACTGATATTCTTTTAAGTATTGCTTTAAATTGTTTTTAATATCTTAGATTTTAATTTTGATTTTAAATGGAAATTGCCAAGAGACCTTGGTGTATTTACTAAATATCTGGGTCAGGAAAATTATATGAGATTCTGAATGCTAGAACAAGGCTTTTAGAAACCTCATATCATTGAAATCTTGTTGATTAAAATATACAAACTGAACACAGGGCTATATACGGACCCCAAAAATCTGGTATGTAATATTCTGTGACCTTTAAAAGCTGGCAGCCTGATTTAGTTTTTACTGTGCCAAAATAGGTGACTAAGGAGTAATAATTTATATTTAACTTTCCCTTAATTTTGAAAATGAAATAATTTTAGTTTTTGTCCTAACTCCATCCACTTTATTAAGTGTGTCCCTTTCTGAACATGCCTGGAAAGTGTTGGATATTCCTGCCATAGACCATTCCTCTTATATAGGAAAAGGTCTTTACTAATAGTATGTTGAAAAAATATGCTTGTAGAATTTCCATGGGTGGTAGGTGACTTTGATTCTGTACAGTGCTAGAGACAAATTACCAGTACAGAAGAAGACAATCTAACTGTGTCTATAACTATGTGAAAATAATGTAAATTTGGAAAGTTGCATTAAATGCATACTTCATTCACATATAACCTTCTAATTTTCATTGACATTCTTATACTCAGTTCTAGATTCAAGGCATTGTATGATTAATTTTGACGTAGACTAATATATGAAATTAGCTAATGTGATTTTTAAATTTTAAACAAATGGGTAACTCATTTTTTCAGTCAAAAGCTGCAATTTTCATAATTTGCTGGTGCTGTGTTGTGGATGGGGCTGAAAAAAACCATGGCTGTAGCCAGACCAAAAGTATTTTTTGAGTAGCCTATTTTCCTATAGCTAAAGCTAGGGAGAGAACATTTGTCAGAGATGTGAACTGACCTCTTACATTGATGTTTTCCCCACATGTTTAGCATTCTATGTGAACCAAGTCACTGTGGTTGAACAGGTTCAGTTAAAGCCGATTGGCTTAGTGATATGTATGGATCCGGGCAGCATTTTGTTTTAGTTTTTAATGTAATTCAAGTTATTATGCAGAGAAATGGAAATATACATTACAAATGAAATCATGATTTGAACAAATGCCATTTTATAGACATGTATTTCAGAACTGGAAAAAACCGCTATTTGACATTGATTTATATGAGCTGTATTATTGTCATATCTGAATTCTCAGATAAAAGTTTGAGCAGTTGTGCTTCACTTCAAACTGCTGTGCCATGAAGGTAGGAACCAGTTTAGGGAGCTCAGTACTTGAATGATAGACTGGAATCTTAAGCCATGGAAACAGTTCTTATCTGTGGTTAGAAAAGTACAGTTTGGCATGATTTCTAATCATCACAGTGATTATTCTGAGTTCATTAGAAAAATTGAAAACCATTTCTTCCAAATTGATTTAAAAGATTGTAGAAATTGGCATTCATGCAGGAATATTTTTCTTTAAAAAGATAGGACTGCTTTTTAAATTTCCTTTTTGTTCCATGTTCTATGTTCATGTTAAACCAGGGGCGTCAAACTCGCAAAGTCATGTGATGTGTTGCGACATCGTGACTTTTTTTGCCATTGCTGGCAATGGGGTGGGCGTGGTTTCGCTGTGATGCATCCGGCCCGTGGGCCGGCAGTTTGACACCCCTGTGTTATACCTTCCTTATATATGGAGTTTTTCTTGCTGTGAAGACAAGATGCTCCTATGTGGGAGTTCGTAAGGAAATGTGGAAGCTTTATGTTGCTTCTCCTGGAATTAAATCTTAAAAATAACATGCTATATATTAAAACATAGTCTATATGCATTGTCTTCCACATGCTGATTTTTTTTTCCACTAGTGCAGGCTGTTCTCTTCCGTGTGTTAATTTATATAGAAAGTCTTATCATAATATTATGTCAAGGCTCTTGATTGAGTTATGTACCGAGGAGCCAATGGGACTATTGCTTTATGAACCATTTCTGGTCTGACTCTCCTGCCAATTTTCTAAGCTAATCAGTCTCCACTGTCATTTCATCTTTCTTTTTTTTTTAAGCTTAATGTCAATGGTAATGTTATAATAGTTCATTCACAAATTATGACTTGTGCTGAGAGATCTCCCTGGCATCAGAAGTCCTTACATTTGTTGGAGAAAAGAAGAAATCCCTTTTTGTATTTTTAAACCAGTTGAATTCAAATTACAACATGAGGTTTCTTTTACTTGTAGAGCGCAGCAACCTTAAGGACTTGAAGTTGTCATGTTTCACAGTTGCCTGCCCATCAGAAACGAG
Source organism: Protobothrops mucrosquamatus (assembly GCF_001527695.2). Taxonomy (NCBI): domain Eukaryota; kingdom Metazoa; phylum Chordata; class Lepidosauria; order Squamata; family Viperidae; genus Protobothrops; species Protobothrops mucrosquamatus. The sequence continues at coordinate 277,481 of NW_015387049.1, read as the reverse complement.
GCATTTTGCAAAATAATTTAATAATTGTAAACATAAAGAATAAGGAAGGAGTATACTAATTTTAGTTACCCCTACAGATTAATATTTTTGCTTTTGCAGGAACAGAACCTTTACCCATTCTTTTTTCATAATTCTTTATATTTGGTTGAAAGTTCAGAAGTGTTACCTGCATTCAGATATTCAATATGTTGCAGAAAATAGCCATTGTGGCAATTAATTAGGAAACTGATGCTGAATTTTGTGATCTCAACAAATGCCTTGAGAAAATGTCATTGTCTTTTTTATCAACCATTAGATGATGCATATGTTATCCCGTAAAAACTGAATTATATACTATCAGATTTAACTATAATTTGTCTTTATTCATGATTCAAGCCAGAATCTGTTGTCACTGGTGCAGGCAAGAAAACCTTAAAAAGAGGAAGAAAGTCCGTGACATTGTTTTCAACCCTATCTGGGATTAAGCAGGAGAAAATACAACGTGTACTGGATTAATACTTTACTCAAGATTTGTGTTAGAATTAGAATAGAAACAGAGTGTCACTTATTTTCAAAACAAGAAATTCATATCAAACCTTTAAGATAAGATTGTTGCATACCGACACGTGGAGGAAACCACTTTATAAAACACTCATCTATTTGCAAGATGAATAAGTAGCATTTCCTGGTGGGTGTAAGGGAGTTTTCTATAAACTTGAAGATAATTTTTTTTAAAGTCACAAAGTTTTTTTTTTTTTTTTTGAAAGGATAAAAGATATGCTTCTAGGCTCTATCCCCACCAAATAAATTGCACTGGTTTTAAACTTCATTATGATTTGTGGGAATGAAATGAACTCTTATATGGTTAGTTTTTAAAACTTATTATAACAGCAAGTTCAAGAATAGACTGTTGCCACATTCAGTCTGATCTGTATCCCCATGTTCATGTTTGAATTCTGAAAGGTGCAGTTACAGCAGACATGTCAAACACAAGGCCCGGGGGCCGGATGTGGCCCGCGAAGTGGTTTCATGTGGCCCGCGAAGCCATCCTGGAAACAGTGAGGGAACAGCCCCCGCTGCCCTGGTCCTGGCTGGCCGGGAGCCAATGTACAATTTTGTGGTGGTCATCTTGGCACTTGCCCCAGTGGGCCATGCCTTGGCACTTGCCCCGGTCCAACCCCCTTCTGCCAGAGACCCTCAGACCTCTCACTCCTGCCCAGGCCCCCACAGGCACCCTTGACGTGAATGATGTAGAACTGGCCACGCCCACCCAGTAGGCCACACCCACTCTGGCCGTACCCACTCGGCCCCCCCCAGGGCAACCACAATACTGATGCGGCCCTCAGTGAAATTGAGTTTGACACCCCTGAGTTACAGGTAGTCCTCAGTGTAAGATCACAATTGAGCCCAACATTTCTGTTGCTAAATGCGACAGTTAAGTGAGTTTTGTTCCATTTTACGACCTTTCTCGATACAGTTGTTAAGTGCGTTTTACTGCAGTTTTAAAGTTAATAACACGGTTAATTGAATCTGGCTTTCCCACTGACTTTGCTTGTTAGAAGATTGCAAAAGGTGATCACATGATCCTCAGACACTGCAACCATCATAAATATGAGTCAGTTGCCAGGTATCAGAATTTTGATCAGGTGACCATGGTACTGCAGTGGTCATAAGTATGAAACACGGTCATAAGTCACCTTTTTCAGTGCCATTGTAACTTTGAACGGTCATAAAACAAACTGCTCTAAGTTGAGGACTATCTGTATTTAAGACTCTTTTATAGATTCACCAGTTTGAATGAGATTCTAGGCATTTTGCAGATAGGTATGTATTTAACATATGTGGTGTATTCCACTAAATACGCTGTTAAGTTTTGATCAGTGATGATCTTGGGCTAAATGCTGATGTTACATGTTTTGGGAGGTATTTAAATTTTATCTTTCTGTTTTTGCTTTCTGACCCAATACCGCCCAATCACTATTTTATTCCACTTTTCTGTATTAATTATAAGAAAATGTGATTGTCGATTTCCACACTGACTCAATCTGTATTAGAAACTCATTAATGATAATTGGCTTTTCCCAGGAAGAGTGAAAAAACTCAGGTTTATTTTTATATAATAGATTGGTCAAAGATATATGTAAACCTATTGCCTTTACTTAAAAGATGTTTCCTGTCTTCTAGTGCAATTCACAAAAATGTCATGTAAATAAGAACCTGTCAAATTGTAATTAAAAATAGAAAAGCAGCAGTAAGCAGCAATAGAAACCAATAATATATAACTTCAGAAGAACCAGTACTGCCATATTGTCCTAGCTATTTAACTAACATGAGAAAAATAACTTCCTAAATAAAATGATTATTAGTTAGAGCAGGGGTTCCCAACTCCCGGTCTGTGGACCAGTACCGGGCCACGGCATGCCAGCAACCAGGCCACACAAACCCATCCTCAGGATGCAGATAGTATTCAAAACCACACCCCTCAGATCCGCGGAAAAAAACTC
>NW_015387049.1:263047-274985 GCF_001527695.2 Protobothrops mucrosquamatus | reverse complement strand
CATTGTTCCTAAATATGCATTGGAAGCTTCAGTAGCTTCTTTGTTCCTCGTGGCTTGCTCCATGAGGCTAGTTCTAATTAATAGCTTAATCATGTTTCTCAACCTTGGCAACTTGAAGATGGGTGGACTTCAACTCCCAGAATTCCTCAGTCAGTACCAGCCAGAATTTAAATATAGTTTTCCTAAGAACCCAACTTTCTCTAAAATATACAGTACACTGATTTAGTTCGTATGTAATAGTAGTTTGGTACTCTTTATAGGTAGATCTATCAAAAAGGGAAAAAGATGCTTTGTGGCACGAGTGATGTACAGCTGTAAAACAATAACAATAAAAAGAAACAGCCAATCTAAACTATGAGTCTGCTAAAAGGAAGTGCAATCCCATTCAGAACAGGATGAATATGATATTTTTAATTTCCTTGTCTCCTGAAAACTTGTAGCTGTTAAGAGGAAAGCCAAGGCACACTAGGTATTAAGATACACATACTGCATTCTGCAAGGAATTTAATAACTGTTATTGTAAATATATGTATTTACTGTTCTGAAATTTTTGAACTTCAAGAATGAGTCTTTACATGGCTAAAAATGCACCAAATACAACAGGAAGTATGACACGTTTGGGGAAACGACGGTTTTCAGAAGTGAGAAAATAAATCTCTGTGCTACGTAAAACTCTCTGAATAGCTCAGTGAGCATGTTTAGTTGCCACACGTTGGGTAGCTAAAACCCCAAAATCAAGTTTTAAGGGTATAAACTATTCTGGAAGAAAACAAGGCTGAGAGAAACTATAATAGGAGTACTTTAGTATTTGTTGCAGGTCCACTTATATTACCCAAATACGGTGTTATGAGTCTTCTGATAAATTAAAAATATTAAAATGTACAAACTGTGTTACTAAACAAGTGGCAATCATAAATAACAACCGAGGGTGATTAGGTTGTTGGCTTTTGCTTGAATTATTTGAATGTATGGAGATGGGGTTGTATCTTTCTTACTCCTTGTTTCTCTAGAGCAGCAAAGCAACTGATTAATGGCTTTAAATTCTGATAATTGAAATTGCTGCTTTATAGGAGATGGAATCTAAAACTTTTCAGCAGGTTTTAAATCAGGGGTGTCAAACTCAATTTCACTGAGGGCCGCATCAGTATTGCGGTTGCCATGGGGGGGCTGAGTGGGTGCAGCCTACTGGGCGGGCATGGATGGAGTGGGTGTGGCCTACTGAGTGGGCGTGGCCAGTTCTACATCATTCACGTCAAGGGTGCCTGTGGGGGCCTGGGCTGGAGTGGGACAGGTCTGAGGGTCTCTGGCAGAAGGGGGTGGGACCGGGGCAAGTGCCAAGGCATGGCCCACTGGGGCAAGTGCCAAGATGACCACCACAAAATTGTACATTGGCTCCCGGCCACCCAGGGCCAAGGCAGCAGGGGCCATTCCCTCACTGTTTCCACGTGGGCCGCATCCGGCCCCCGGCCCTTGTGCTTGACATGTCTGTTTTAAATGCATCTTTTCCCCCATAGACATGTTCTTTTCAAACCAACGTAGCTCTTTCAGCACTATGTACAGTTAACTTTAAATATCAGACTGAATAAAATTGTTATTTGGGTCTTTTTGTCAGTGAAGGCTTTTTCTTTGCCTTGCTTCTTTGGCATAGGCCATCTCCATAAGGGAAACTGGAAATTCAGAGGCTTGACTTTTCCAGTGTGATAAAAGCAGTCTGTGCAATTGCTGAGGAAGAAGCTCAGTCTTTGATTCCTAGCCTTATGCTTAACTACAAGGTTATTCCTCCTCCTCTGTGGAGCACTCCTTTCTTTCTTTATGCTCTCTGTGTTTAAAGTAATAGTGCCCAAACTTGCCTTGGGAGGCACACCGAGGGAGGAAAATGTACCAACAGGGCTGGAACAGGAAGAACTGCTTCTCTGGGGATTAATATATTGCTTGCTGCAAAAAGGTATAAGTGATCTGCCCATGTGATATAATTAGGCATGGTTGGAGAAGGATTCATATTTCCCTGTGCACCTGGGCTTGCAGGTCTTGGTATTGCTCAGCAATTTTGCAATGCAACTTCAGCAGCAAATCACTTTGCTAGAACAGTACAATTTTTTTTTAAAAAATCTGGCCTTTCAGAAAGAGATTTGTCAATACAGTTAACCTACTTAGTATCCCAATTTCCTTGAGTTTTAATCATTGAATGATTTTTGTACGGTTTGTTTGTTTTAGTAGTTTACCTGTTTCCTGTCTCTTGAATTTGCTGGGCAATCTGGCAATAATCCCAAGAGTCGAATCTGACTCTTAACAATGGTTTCATTGCAGATTGTCTCTGTACCTTGCTGGTGATTTTTGTCTAGAAAGTCTAGAGCAAAGGAAAGGGATAGTGGGTTGTGAATACCGTTCTGTACAACTACTAAAGTGCACAAGGGCTAACGATGAAAAATGAAGCATTGCATTCTTTTTACGCAGTGAAAGTAGATTTTAGATTTTAAACTTCCTGTTTACTTTTATTGGATAGATTTTTTTTTAAAAAAAAATCAGAACCTTTTATCTGAGAATAATAAGCATGTTTGTTGCATACTGATTTTTTTCTTTACAACTGCGTTTCGGTGTCATGTTGCATTAAGATACCATTCATGAATTTCAATTTGAGGCTCAGTACACACACCCCACTTTAACATTACCCTTCATTTGAAGAGTAAAGCTGTTGGCCTGAAAGCAAATCCCGTTTGAATTCATTATGACTGAAGCAATGAATTGAGACACAGACGTCCCAAGTGTCCAGGAAACCAGGTGCTACAAGGGTTCAGGGCAGATCAGTGTTTTCCAATGATATAAATTCTTGTTAGTTCAGGCCATAAGCAATTTGTCTATTTAGAAAGAGCAAACACAAATAGTGGTTGGAGATCATAGAGCCAGTAGGAACTGTTGGGAAGAGACAGGTTGGCGTTCTCCAATAAGCCCGTAATAATTAACGACATAGTTCAGTGATAATGTTATAATGAGATTCACTTGTGGTTTCTTGGTTTAACGTAAGTGATTCATCCATGATGGCCTAGTGCCGGGGTAGGCGACTTTGGCTCTTTTATGACTCGTGGACTTCAACTCCCAGAATTCCTGAGCCAGCAGGTTGCCTACCCCTGGCCTAGTGTTATGTGTGAATCAGGCCACCAAGACTTGCTCAGCAAGCTCTGGTTAGAAATCTTGGTTTAGTATTACACATAAATGTCAATAATTGATTTCAATATCCATTGCACAGCACATGATAAACAAAGCCTATAAAATGCTGTCTGGTTTGTTGAAATATTCCAATGACCCAGCTATATATTTTCCCATCAAATTCTATTCCCTCCTCTCTCTCAATTCCTGACTTTCATGCTTGGCTCAACCAGCATACTTTGTTTTTATAATTAGATGTTTAAATGATGAAAATGAGAGAACAGAAAAACAATGAACTAGAATGTATAAAATGTTAAAAGAAAATTGTTATTGATATTAAAGATGGAAGAGGTTTGCTGAGCTAATTTATTTGCTAGATTTATAACCTGTTTTTCATTTGAAAACCTAAGAAGGCATATGTAGTGCTGCTTCCTACCAGTAGAGCCCAAAGGGAGTGATCAACTCAGAGTCACAAGAGAACTTTGCTGAGGGTGGACTAGTACCTGGGTCTTGCCTTGCCAGTGCCCAACACTTCTACACTAACTACACAGTCTTGGGGATGTCAAAGAGTAGTGGAAGCTTGGAACCAACTTCCAATGGAGGTAGTGGGTCAGTCATCAGTAACTGAGTTTAAACACGCTTGGGATAAACACATGTCCATCATTTGACAAAAATAAAATAATTTAATTTTTTAAATAAAGAAAGAAATTATTCTTCTTGTGCCATATCCGTTATCGGACATTGGCGATCATGTCGGCAATCCTGTTTTTATCAGCAGCCACACCAAAAAGTGCAAGCCATGATGTTCTTCTTCTGCCTGGACCTCGTTTGCCTTCAATCTTTCCCTGGAGGATTAAATGGAGTATGCCGTATTTTTCTGGGTGTCGCATCACATGTCCAAAATATTCTAACTTTCGTTTTTTAATTGTTTTGATGATTTCCCTTGGCTTTCCCAGGCAGCTTATCACCTCCTCATTTCTGATCTTGAAATAAATAAATAAATAAATAAATAAATAAATAAATAAAGAGAAAGAAAGAAAACCAAAAACATACCCAAAGGGGGGCAGACTCAGTGGACCACTAGGTCTTTTTTTTTTCCTGTCAGTTTTCTATGTTTCTATACCATTTATTGGCTATGTAAATACCAATTACACTCAGTGGTGAACATAAGAAATACAATGAATTTAACTGTATTTATTGTGCCCTGATTTCCCATACAGTTCAAATAGTTAAGAAGGTATTACTTAGAGGAATGTACTTACATTGACAACAAAAAAACCCAAGCTCTGGTTCTAAATTCAATTATTTTTCAGTTATATTTTGATTTGATTGATTGATTGATATAGAACAGGGGTATCAAACCGCCGGCCCGCGGGCTGGATGCGTCATGGCGAAACAGCGCCCACCCCATTGCCGGCAATGGGAAAAAAAAAGTCACGATATGTTGTGACACGTCACGTGACATTGCGAGTTTGACACCCCTGATGCCGAATATCTGTTAAAAGATGAGTTTGTGCTAGTCTAAACCTCTCTGGGTAAAAAACCTGCCTCACTAAAAAGCTTGAGAATGATCCCCATGCATATTGGGACATGGGTCCTGCCCCCCCCAATCCTAGAAATTCCCTGAGAAGAGTGGTCCTAAATACACCTGGAAGTGTTGCTGAAGGAATTTATTGCCTCCCTATCAGATATATGGTAGAAAGTGCTGGCCATGCAGCAGTCTTCTTTAATACTGATCTCTAAGTTATGTTTCATGATGATTAAATGTTCTTCCAAATGACTGCAGGACTCTATCCCGAATAGCTGAGAGAAAGAAAACTGGAATGTATTAACCGGACGTAAATAATTAAACAGGAATACCCAGCAAAGGCTGTCTTTCTCCGTAATGGGGTTTTAACTATTGAAAGTAAGTTTCTTTTAAACAATTAATATGGCAAATGTTGTCTCTCTTTGGCTTTTCACTCAGTCAGTGATCATGCCATACTGCAGTGAGCAATTGTCCTGGGTAAAATGCTTTATTGTTCCTATCTTGCCCATCCTTGCCTTGGGTCATTTTTTTCACTTTGCAGATCAGATTAGTTGAGTTCATAACTGCTGTGGGATTTGGATGAAAAGTACAGCATGTGAGCGATGCAAGTCTTGGCAAACTTTGGCTGCATGGAGTTTAGAGAACACTTTTTGTTTGACCGATTCTCTTTCTGAAAACGATATATAGTGAGACAACAAATCTGAAGATACTACTATGTTTTTTTCTGCTAGCTCATTTGAAAATGGGGATTGGGAGTCGTCAATCACACCTTCTCTTTCCTCTCCACCAAAAGAAAACTACCCAGGTAGAAGACAGGGATAGAAGCCACAATCTTTCTCTTGTTTTGCTCTCTGCATTTCCATGGTGTGTGTTGAGAAAGGGAAGTCTTTCCTTGCTTAACACAGAAGTCAAACGACCTCCAGTGGAAGAACTGCTCATTTTCTTTCTCCATTTGCAATTGGTGGGGCTTCCCCACTGAGCAGTAGAGATGGAGTGGCAAGGAGAGGAGTTTTTAAATTATTGTGAAAGGTGCTGTGGATGTTTGTAAATTGGAAGCCATTCTCCTCTCCACACTATGGCTTATTTTTCTGCCTACTATAGATGAAGCCTTTATTCATGTTCTCCCTCTGTGGAATACAGCCCATAATTTTAAAAAAGATCACCTCTGATTTATAAAGGAGGTCTTCTCTGCAGTGGCTCCCTATCTTTGAAATACGCTACCAATTAAAAGTAATTAAACTACACCAATCAGGGGCTCCCTTATTTTTTGCAGCACTCTGCTTTCTCATTTATAGTATTTTTAAAAAGGAGGTTTGTTTTAATTGGTATTTTTACCAATTTTGAATATGGGTATCAAATTTTATTTGATACTTGCTAATCTTTTTATGTTATTCAATAAGTTGCTTTGGAATAGTTTTTTGTATTCAAGAGAAGATGCCTAAGCCTATTTGAGATAAATACAATGAAATACCAATTGAACAGTAATTCTTATTGGGACCAGGTTGGAGATTGATCTGAATCTTGTCTAATCTCCAGATGATTAATAAGACTTGACATGGATTTTTAACACACACATGTTTGTCAGTAGCATCAACAACATTAACCTAACAGAGAGCATGGACCCAGCCAGTAGATTTGCCACTCAGCATGAAAAGTCATGAATTCGGAAGATGGTTCTTTAAGTGGCAGTAGCTAAACAATTTCACTGTGAAATGGAAATTGGGAATTTTGTTCCACAGGAAATAATTTAGTGCTGAAGCTATGATTTTGTCTTGGTTTCAGATTTCTGGCTTGTTTGGGAAAGACACAACTAGGATTGGGTTTACATTTCACAGTGGAGAACTTATCATTGGTTTATTCAGTTGCTCTCACGGACAGTAGATTAAGTGCTCCTTCACAGTAAATCAGAATTACAGCCTATTGTGATGTGTGAACATGGCGATTTTCTTAACTCTGTTGAGAGTTCATTGTTCAGTTGTTCTGTTTCGTTGCACAAGTTGGAAATAATTACTGTTCTTTGGTGTCTGATTACAGTTGTAAAAAGTGAACTGATTTCAGAACAGTGTGTATGTGATATTTAATTCCATGTCAATATAATGTTTACACTACACTTTTTCTTTCATGAGGAAGCCCAAGAAAACAAATACCAGAACATGAAAAGCTATCTAACAAACTGTTATAATGAAATACGATTTAAAATATAATTAAAGCTTCCCTTTTGCTTTTTTGAAATCTGATCTGTTGTGAATTGAAAGGATGCATCCTTCTAGATTTTAGTACTTGTCAGTGTCCCTGAAATAATAACTCAGTAACCAGAATAAAAAAAATTGAACTGTCTTATTTCTTCAGGAACTCACATCTTTGCAGCAGCTGATACAGTAGCAATTCAGAGTTCAATTTAGAAAAAAAAATCATCAAGTTTCCATTTGAAATCCACATTAAACTCCCTTGGTAATTTTTAAGCTTTTTTTTTTTTTTTTGCTTTCTACTCCTCCCAACTTGTAATGGTTTTTTTTATCTCTATGGCAATAAATATTATAATTAAAACAGTGTTTCTCAACCTGGGCAGCTTGAAGATATGTAGACTTCAACTCCCAGAATTCCCCAGCCTGGGGAATCCTGGGAGTTGAAGTCCATACATCTTCAAGCTGCTCAAGTTAAGAAACACAGCAATAAAGCAGTTGTACCCTTTTAAAGTCCACTATATTGGGAGTTAATGTCTCTGATACAGTACCATCCAGAAGACTTGCCTCTTACTGACACTGCCCACTTTCCATTCCCTTTTGTATATTAACTGACCCAAACTAAGAAGGGATGAGCAGAGAGAGTTCCCACAACTGAATACAGCTCCAGAAAACCCTTTGGTAATCCCAGATTCAGCTCTGAATACAATTGTTGAATATTAGTAAGATAGATTCCTTTGTTTTGAGATGGCAAACATTAAATAAAAAAAATCTCCCAAGGCAAAACTCCCAAAGCCACCTTGTCCATCTTGTGCTCTCTTAGCATCCCTCAAATGAGAAATACAATCCTCAACCACCAAAAGATGTCTTATCCAATCCTAAAATGTACCTAAGATATAATAATGATAATGATAATAATGATGGTAATGATGGTAATAATAATTAATAATAATAATAATAATAATAATAATAATAATAATAATAATAATGTTGGAAGGGACCTTGGAGGTCATCTAGAGTCTAATCCCCTGCCCAGGCAGGAAACCCTATACCATTTCAGACAAATGGCTGTCCAGTCTCTTCTTAAAAACTTCCAGTGTTGGAGCATTCACTGCTTCTGGAGGCAGGTTGTTCCACTGGTTAATTGTTCTAGCTGTCAGGAAGTTTCTCCTTAGTTCTAGGTTGCTTTTCTCCTTGATTAGTTTCCATCCGTTGCTTCTTGTCCTGCCTTCAGGTACTTTGGAGAATAGCTTGACTCCCATTCATTTAGTGACGGTTCAAAGTTACAATGCTGCTGAAAAAAGTGACTTGCAGCTAGTCCTTGTACTTACCACTGTTCCAGCATCCCAATGGTCATAGGATCAAAATTTGGTTGCTGGGCAACTGCATGTATTTACAATGGTTGCAGTGTCCTGGTCTCATGTGATTGCCAGTTGCGATCTCCCCAGTTGGTTTCCAACAACCAGTCAGTAGAGAAAGTTGGATTTGCTTAAATGACCATGTGATTCACTTAATTTCAGTGCTTTGCTTAATAACCATGGCAACAAAATTGTAAAATTGGGCACAACTCACTTAGCAAAAGAAATTCTGGTCTCAATTGATGTGAGTTGAGGAGGGTCTATGACAATTCACCGCGGCCAACTCACCACAGTCAACATGTCTGGCCAACTTGTTGCAGGACAATTCGCCACAGCCATCTTGCCACAGGACAACTCACTGTAGGACAAGAGTTACACTAATATCAAAAAAATGGTGGAATAGAATCATTAAAGAAAGGATGCAAAAGCTGAATCAGAATGAAATGTGAATGGCAAAAATTAAAATATTTTTTATTTATTTTAAACAATTAAATAGAATTGTTAAATTATACCGCAACGATTTTGTCCCACGGCGAGTTGGCCGTGATGAGTTGGCAAGTTGTCCCATTCCCAGTTGAGGACCATATGTAATGCAGAGGCTAGTAGATACATGCATAAGCCAAAATTTTCTTATTTGTGCCTCAGTGTTGTGTGAATTTAGCCATGATACATGGCAAACTATGATTAAGCAAACCATGGCTCAGCATGAAGAGGAATTAGAGTGGATGAGCGGGGTGAAGTGGAAGGTGTGGAGTGTCAGGACTGAAATATGTCGGTCTTCTCTCTTTCATACTTGCCACTAATGCATATCACTCAGTCATATTGCTATTACATGATACAGGTAGTCCTCGACTTACAACGTTACAGCAGCATTGAAAAAAGTGACGACCGTTTTTCACACGACCATTGTGACATTCTCCATGGTCACATGATCAAAATTCAGACACTGGGCAACTGACTCAGATTTATGACCGTTGCAGTGTCCCGGGATCATGTAATCACTTTTTGCAACCTTCTGACAAGCAAAGTCAATGGGGAAGCCAGGTTCACTTAACAACCATGTTACTAACTTAACAACTGCGGTGATTCACTTAAAACTGTGGCAAGAAAGGTCATAAAGGGGACAAAACTCAACAAATGTCTCACTTCAGAAAATTTGGGCTCAATTGTCGTAAGTTGAAAACTACTGTACAATCCAAAATGTTGGAAAAATCAGTCAGGGAGCTAGCTGTGTTCTGTTCTGAAACTATTTTTATAATAACTGTAGTTGGGTATACCACCTGGTATTACGGTTTCTTGCTATACTTGTTCTTAAACTGTACCAAAAGGTTTTCAGGAATGCCTGTTCCTCCTTTCCCTGTGGCATTGGCTTAATATGAATTTCTGTATCTATTCATCTGCAGCCAGGAATGTCAATTTTTCCCTCTCTTTCTTCCCACCCCCATCAGCGAAACAAATCTGGGTGTTAATAACTTTGCTTTTTATAAGCAGTTCAAATCATCCAACTGACATAAGCTTGAGCTTTTGCTATATCATCCCATATTAGGAAATAGGAAAAAGATGCTAGTTTATCTCCACCTTCCAATCACTATTAGGGGATAACCTCCCAAGAATATCATATTCCAAGACAGGGGTCTTCAAACTTGGCCCTTTTATGACGTGTGGACTTCAACTCCCAGAATTCCTCAGCCAGCGTGCCTGGCTGAGGAATTCTGGGAGTTGAAGTCCACACATCATAAAAGGGCCAAGTTTGAAGACCCCTGTTCTAAGATTTTAGTGTACTGGACTTAAACCAGCTCTGATTTGGTATTCCTTGTTATACTAACTAACCAACCAGAGACATAATTCTCCTTTCTGATGGTTATTAGGGATTTTGTAATAAAGTATCTTTGAGACAAGATATGCATAGAGTAAGGACTTTAGTGGGCAGTAAGGGTTTAATTTCAAGGCCGTAAAGTCTGAGGCTTTTTTTTTTTTAATTACAAAGCATTTTTATATATAAATAATACATTCTATTATTCTTACCAATTAGTTGCTAGCTTTTTTCTGGAGTTACTTGCCTGGTTTAGAGGTGAGTTAAGTCTGGACAGGGACAGGATGAAAATTGGGGGAATTCTAAATAGAACCTTAACCAGCAAATGTCCTCTTTATTCTTCTGCAGCATATAGTGGCTTGTCTTTCTGGACCCGGCCATCAGCCAGTGGGAGCAATCAGGTCTTACATTTAATTACTGAGGAGCTGATCACACAGTCCTGTTGTTCATTTGCAGCCAATTCTGAAAGTTGTGCTTTCTCTGCCTTATTTTTAGAGAAGGCTGGAACTAGTTTACATTAAAGCTAATTAATACTTCAGATTCCATTTGAAAGAGCTGCTTTGGGCCGTGCAAGGGCACCATGGCATCACCTGACTTGTTAAACAGACACATTTTTTTCCTGGACTGCCTGATCCTGAAAACAGATGCAGATGCTTTAATGGGTTGCAAGCAGGTGCTGTTTTTGTACTCTCAAGCACCTCTTTCCAATTGAATCTGAAGCACTGCCCAAACTTAGTTAATAATATAAATTCACTGTTGTAGTCTGGTATGGGCTATTCTCTTATTCACAGGTACTGCTGAGATACGGAGAAAAGAAAAGATTAAGTGGGATTTGCAGTTTAAACATTTGTTCAGAACAGTAATGCCAAAAGGTGGGAAAGGGGACTTCTGCCTAAAGTGATAGTTTTAAAGTTTGAGGTAGCTCACATTTGTCCTTATTTCAAAGACCTGGATTTGTAGGTCATGCTACAAATCCAGGTTTTGATTCCTCCAATTTTTATTCTGTCTTCTTCCCCTATCCCCCAAACATGTCAATATTTGAGGAAGGAAGAACAATTGGCAAGTTTTTTCAATTTACAAATATTTAATATTGGCAAAACAAAGTATTTCTATCTGCTCGTTGTTTTGCTGAAATGGAAAAACAGCCACATCCAATGCTGTATCTCAGTTGAGTTCTCTTCCCAAAACTCCAATTCCCATCATTCTCAAGTAGGATGCCCCCCCCCCAAACCCTCAGAACTCCAGTAAAGCAGAAGGCTCAGAAAATGATTTCCTTATATTTTCTCTCATAAAAGTTGATTTTGACTCTTCTCAGAAGTACTTGTGTCCTCCCCTGCCTCTTACATTTCTTTAATTGTCCTCAGCTCCTCCCTCTTTGCCTCCCCTTGCTTAGTTGTCTGCCCTTTTACAATCACTTGTCTGGCTAATCCCACAATTGGCATGCAATGCTCTTGTTTGTCTGTTTCCCCCAGAGATTCTGCTGCACCAGAGCTTGATAGTAAAATTTAAGGTCTCTCCGATATATATATATATATATATATATATGACTATTTAAGGTCTCTCCGATATATATATATATATATATGACTATTTAAGGTCTCTCCGATATATATATATGACTATTTATTGGCCAAAGAATATGAGATCACTGTAGTTGATCCATAGCGATTGATCCCTTGTTAGCATTGGGGGGGGGGGCAGGAATTATTAAAGAGGGGAGGAATAGACTCAGACTCAACCCTTCCAAGACCGAGTGGCTGTGGTTGCCGGCGCCTCGGCATAGTCAGCTGACCCCATCGCTGTCTATAGGGGGCGAAATTCTGGCCCCCTCAGAGAGGGCGCGCAACTTGGGTGTCCTCCTGGATCCACGGCTGACACTGGAAGATCATTTGTCGGCCGTGACCAGGGGGGC
>NW_015387049.1:237540-262093 GCF_001527695.2 Protobothrops mucrosquamatus | reverse complement strand
ATATGGATATATTTATTTTGATATAGTGATAGAACATTATCACCCAGTTTGGAAAATGTGGGATTCCATATAATGAACAAATGCAATTTTTTTCAGTGAACTATATAAATTAAGTAAAGTTACTTGGAAAACACAAATTTATTGGTGTGTCTGAAAAAATCGCTGTTCATTAGATGGATATTAGATTTAAGATATCTACTTTTATAAGATACCGTATTTCTTATATAAGGGATTGGAAAAAGTTATCAGCAAGCTTACATGATTCTTGTTGATTACTTTTTTGACTTCCATATTATTGTTCTCTCTTCCTTATTCCCCACCCCAATAATTATAACTTTGGTATTAACAGAAGTCTTACGCAAACCACCTAGCGTCAATTAACCAGTACTAAGGATCATGAGAAATTCTGTGCTACCAAAGGTGAAGTTCCATTGCCACAAATGTTAGTGAGGTGTTGCATCTAGTAGTAAGACCTTCACGTGCATTCATACCATCATGCCATTCCTTTTGGGATAAATAATATTACACAAAACAGAGAAAAAAAATAATATTGAACAAAATAAATTAAAAGCAGGAGACAAAAGGATATTGTGGGGGAATATTTATGACTTGTGTTTCTCATTATTGCTAAGAGGGTGAAAGTTGCACTGTTGTGCCATGTATATTTAGAAACACAGGTAGTAAACTATTCCGAAAGAAAGACGTCTGTTTGTGTCTGGAATAATAAATGCAATTTTAGTATTCAATTTTATTTTTATTTGATAAAATCCCTTTAACTAAACCTTTAAAAAAGATAAATCTAATCTGACAGTTAAGAAAATAAAAAACAAACAAAATTCTTAGCCAGAATATGGGAATCTTTGTTTTATTATGTCATATTTTTATGTCCTTTTTCTTGGTGTTTGTTGCAACCACTGTTATTTTTGTCAAACCTAGAATGTGGCAAGATTCCACATAACCTGCATATCCTGAACCAGTGCATATCATTCCAATGGAGTTTGGACTTCTGTATTTTACAGTGTGGTCTCTTGCTAAAATAATTATCGATATGCTTTTTTAAATCTATGTTTTAAGATAAAATGCCTTCAAATATTTAAAACTGCGATTTAAAAAGTGGGAAAGAAAGGCCTGACTGAGCTCATTTGAAGGAAGTTACATGGAATAACAACAAATTATTTGTTTATTGCAGTTGAAAAGTATAGTTGCAGCCTTATTTATCTTCCAGCCAACTATTAGCTTTGTAGACTTTCACCTTTTCTTTGTACCTGTGTAGAATCAGGATGTCGAACAGTGTATTGGCTGAATAATAGCCAGTTTGGCTTATGTTGAAAGAGGGGACTTCTTGAATAAGTAATTTGTACTTTATTAATGTATGTGTCAATTTTCAAGGTGTAAAAAATTACAGAAGCATGTAGTTCTAAAAGCTGACATACAGGTAATCCTCAATTTATGACAATTGAATTTTGGTAGTAAGTCAGGAAGGTTGTAAAGCAAATCACCACAATTGTTAAGTCAGTGGTTCTCAACCTTTTTAATGCCGCGACCCCCAACCAGTCGTAAGTCGAGGACTAAACCGGTCGTAAGTCGAGGACTAAACCGGTCATAAGTCGAGGACTACCCAACCGGTCGTAAGTTGAGGACTTTCCCTGCCCGGGAGTGCCGCGCATGCGTGGTTCCGCCCCCTGCGCCGGCCGAGGCATAGCTGGCAAGCGGCAGAGACGGAGCAGGCCGACCACCAGCTGGCCCAGCCCAAGGGAGGTAAGGCACCCATCGGAAAAGGGGGAAAAAAATGGCGGACAGCCTTGCTTGGCGACCCCCGTGAAATGGTCGATCGACCCATAGGTTGAGAACCACTGTGTTAAGTGAATCATGTGGTCATTTAGTAAATCTAGCAAGTAGCAGATTTTGCAGTTTTTTGCCGGAAAATGGCAAAACCCCATCACAAATTGCAGTCACAAGACACTGCACATGGTCGTACGTGCGAGTCTGTTGCTAAGCATCCAATATGTCATGTGATCTCAGGGGGTGCCACATTTTATGATGGTTTGCAGGCACTTTATTCATTTTACTTTATTGTGAATTATAGTTTATCTTCATAGACAGAAGAGAATGTGTTTAGCAACTTTGTGGATGCAACAAAAATTCTTAGTGTACCATGATTTTCAAAATGATGAAATTGAAGTTAATATTGATGATTTTTTTCCCTTGATTGTAATACCCCACTTTTGCCTTTTGTCTTTATCATATTAGTATGGTTTTGTATAATTTTCTCATTTAATTTGAAATGCTTCTTTGCTATGTATTTGGAATCATAGCAAATCCAAACCTGGAATTTGGATAGCAGATGATTGTTTTCCCTAACAGCAAATAATATTACAATCTTTAAATCATTCATGCTGTGAAATTTGTAGGTTATTTTTTCCACTTTGCATAGAACTGAGATTGTGTCTTTCTGAAAGTTGTCTTACTATATTTATACATCCTTAATTATAAAATGGAATTATGGCAAACATTCTGTGCTGGGGCCTCCTGACTGTCTGTTGGCTTGCTTTGAAAGTGCTGGAGAGGCTTCACTTTGAAATTACCAATCCAGCTTTCAAACTAACAAACATGTTACCCAAATATATTCTGGCTATCAGAAACAACGTAATGTGATCATGATTAGAGATAGGTTGGTACGGGGATATGTATAAAGTTGCTTCACCCAGAGTCACTTTGTTAGTGAGATGGGTGGCATATATGTTTAAAAAATAAATAAGGCCGCTAATATGGGACATTTGCCTTTTAAGCATTTTGTGAATGGATTGTGTAGCCTAGTTCACTCTCTGCAGTAAGGCATGTTTTATCCAAAATGCTAAATCATAAACTGAAGAAACAGCATGGCACAGCATCACATTTGACCAAAATCCTGAGAACTTTTCAAATAAGGAAATGAGATAATGCCTCTGTTCCCACAGTGATCATCTATCCCTCTTTTTAAAAAGAATTCTTGTCTTAAAACTAGTAGTGTGAGGTTAAAAAGTGGTTTATTTTCTCTGGAGGAGTCAGATAGAAACTAAGTAATACAATGCTTTAGCCCAGGGAGACCTTTCTTCCTCTCCCCAGAAATCTAATTTCTTTCTTGCATGTGTCTGTGAGCCCATCTGGGTTCAGCTGGGGGGAGATGATGGAGGTGGCATCTGCGCATTTACCAAGCTGTATTAAATCTGCGCAGTGTTGGTGCAAGCTTTCATCTGGTTGGTGGCTTTCTGGTCCCAGGGGCTCAGTGTTCTCTGTCCTCACTGAGTAGTTTGAGCGAAGCAGGGTGCAATAGAAGAAGGGGCAGCAACAGCTGCTGCTTCTCCTTGAATTGCCCAGTGGAAACGGTCTTCGCTGGCTTTCTACCAGAGGCCAGCTGCCAAACAATAGTTTGTGCTTTCAAGGCCATGTGGAGTGTCACATGACCTATCCTGCTGCTGGGGTCCCATCCCCATCTGTTCCCTCCACTCTTTCTGGGTTATGGTCAGAGATGATGAGAGTTAACCTCCCTGGCAGGGATGATGTGGCTCCATTCTGTGCAGATCAGCCACATGTGTTCAGAGGAAAAAACACTTCCTGTATTTTGATCTCAGTGGTGGTTCCTGGCTTGGCTGTAGAGGGATAGTAGGGTTGGGGCATATGAGCTCAGAGCACACTGGAGAGGGAGGGATTATCATGCAGTTGCCCCCCTTCCCATTCCACCTCGCTGCTACGTCACCACAACACAACCACTCTGTGCTCTCATCGTGTTGGTGTCATTCATTCAGTGCCAAGATTGCTTTAAAAAATTCCCTTGGCCCCAGTTCAAACAGGAGTACAGCTGGGATGTGTTAGATTTTAGGCAGTCTGCCCTCAATTTGAGAGGAGTTATAAATAGCTGCACTGACTTCCTTAACTAGCACACTCTGAGGTAAAATGCAGGTTAATTACTGTGGGAATCAATTAGAGCTTCTCTCGGTTAAAGAGCCAGTGAGATTCCTCCTCCCCCTCCCCACCAAAAATGTAATTTTTATTATCAGGTTGATGGCAGAGCTGGCCAGGAGAAAAGAAAAAAGCCCAAGGTGGGCTTTGCAGTTTCTCCATATTCTAAGGATTCTGACTTCACTTCTGCCTTCTGCAGTATAACCATCTTGAAGGTGAATCAGAATTCTTTCTTTGGCCTTTGTTTTTGCAATTAGGAGTAGCATTAATTATAACATTAAAGGTAGCAATGTCTTTCCAATTTATTTTGGTCTTGGAAACTGGATTGGCAAATTTTGCAGTACTGCTATAACAATTTTCACTCCTAGAAAACCATTGTTTGAAACTGCCAAAACCCCAGCAATGATGCCAGTAATAAAGGTAAAAGCTATATGGCCAGACAGACACAGGTTATGTTTGAGGCTACTATTTAAATGTTGACCAAGAAGAGGGGATGTGGATTATCTTGCCTTGTTCTGGAAGGAGATCATATTTGCAAAACAGCTCAGTGCAGAGTTAACTCAAGTCAGAGGTAACCAGTGGTTTCCCCAATATCCCTTAAAACTTTAAAAATCATCAAAACCTCCCCAATATTATATCATAGATAAAGGGTGTGCTATAAGCCATAACATTATTAGCTTAGAAGCTTCATAAAGAGACAGTTCTTTAGAATAGAGCATGTGGTGCTTGGAGAAATGTGTCCTTGGAAAATAACATGCAAACTGAGCAGAACAGGTTAACATAAATTGATGGGTTGGAAAGGGACAGCACTACTACTTTAAAAAAAAGTCGTGCTTTGCCCTTGAACATTAAATATGTCATTTTAAAAGTTACTTATACTCACATAGCAGCCTTCCCCAACTTAATGCTCTCCAGCTGTGTTACACCATAATTCTCAGAGTGGATAAAATATAAATTGTAGCCACAACACATCTGGAAGATCCAGCTTAGATATTTAACATTCTTTTCTTGAGAATATCATAGTCATTTTTAGATAGTTCTAGCACCAAACACCTCTAAATATTTTAAATTCAATCAGTACCCATCGACCCTAACCAGTATTGTAGAAGAGTATGGAGATGGCCATCACAAATTGCACAGCATTCATTGGGAAAACAGGAACTTCACCTGGGAACACAGGAAAGTGTGAAAAATAAAGCTGGGATGTCCCGCTTTGACTTTGAGTATAAAAGGAAGGAGGGAGAAATGCTAATAGGCATTTCTTATCATTGCTGATAAGATTCTGTTGTTATAGCCTTTATCAATAAAATAAGTCCTAGTATTTTTTTGTATTTATTTCTCAAAGGACTGACAATTGTGAAAATTGTAATCAAAGTATCTGGAGAGCATGTGGTTGTCTGCCCTGCTTTGTGGATTGGAAATGAGGGTTTGACTTAGACCAGGGCAATCATTTGAATAAGAGCAGCATTTTCATTGGAACCAGAATGTGCAAATTTCCAGGGCTTTTAAAAGTTTTTGTTAAATTAGCATGAGTGAAATTCTGATGAGTAAGAAAACCTTAATTATTCAAAGTGTTTGATTAGCTTTAATGTGGGTTTTCCAATAAAATGTTCTGTATAATAAGGTAAACATTACAAATCACTTCATACTCTCGCCAAGAAGAATATGTGGTTAGATCCATATACTCACCAGCAATTGAGTGAGGGCTTATTTTTTTTAATTTGCATTCCACTTTTAACATTTTTACAAATAACTTAAGGTGGTGAATGTATCCAATACAACTTCCTCTTCCTATTTTCCCCACAAACAACAATGCTGTGTGGTGAGCTGGTCTGAGAGAGAGTGATCAGCCAAAGTCACCCAGCCAGCTTTCTAAGGCAGGACTAGAACTGGAACCATGATCTCCTGCTTTGTAGCCTGGTGCTTTAACCACTACTCCAAACTGGCTAGACCAAACTGGCTATTTTCCTGTTTATAATAATCTGGAATGTGTGCTGTTTACTTCATGTTAGGTTTTGGGGAACAGCAATTCTGAGATTGCTTCTGATTTCTTTAAATTTAGTAAGTGATAAGAGTTGTTAGTGGTAAAAAAAGATCTGGATTCTAGACCAGTATTTTCCTCATATTTATCTGTGTATGATTAAGACATGCAATTACTGAAAGAATTTCCCATGTATCAGTCTAAGACTTTACAGCTCTTTACACTTTAAATTCTATTTTATCTTGGATTACTCTTTAAAATATGTTGGTATATTTTCACTTAATAATAGTTTATTATATGACATAAGACCATACTCAGTTTTGACAGGGCTTCTTAAATATTAAATTCATATTTAGTTGCAATTTTTCAATGTGAGATAATCACTGCAAAATTGAAGTGAAATCTTGAAGATTTTAGGAATGTCTGGCATACATGACTTAAATATTGAATGTTTCGTTCTTCCTATCCTGACCCTTTCAATTTAAACCAGAAGCTGTCAGTTTACCATGGATATTAGAAGCTGTTATACAAGTTATGTATAAAAATCTAAATCTATGATAATTATCCAGCTTTTTAACACTGCACTAATACTACTCAGAAGTGAGAAAAGATATGTTAATCTGTTTTACAACAATAATTCTCATGTGTTTTCTTTGAGAAACAAAAAGCAGTTTTTTTAATCAAATAGAAAAATGTTTTTTGATCAGTCATACCAGCTTAGTGATCTAAAAGATCAGAACATATTGAAGAGTTACTTGTTGGTAAACTCTATATTGATGTTACTTCCAGATAAAAGAAGGAAGATTCTCAAAAAATTAGGATAGGTTATCATGTCTTAGTGTCCAGAAGATGGTAGAGGACAGGAAGGTCTGGAGGAACGTTGTCCATGGGGTCGCGATGGGTAGGACACGACTTCGCAACTAACAACAATAATTTTTGGTCCACCTAGTTTGCTTCAGAGTTTTGATTTTGGCCTAGCTTTCTTAACCTGTAATGATCCTTCATAATGAAGTATTGTTTAACATCTGAGTTCTATAGCTAATGACAACATTCAACCTTGGCAGATTTCAAAAATGCTAAACAGGATTGGCACTGATTAGCAATTGAATAGGAAACCACTAAGAAACCCCAGGGCCATAGACTACAGTGGGAAATCAAAAAGCATCCTGAAAAAAGACAGTAGCAAATTGCTTCCTCATTGTTGTTAAGAAAACAGAATGGACATGGTTGTGTAATCACTGGATGTTGAATTTGAGTTAAAGGAGTGTTTAATTGAAAAACTAAAGTAAGAGCGCAGTTGCCATTTGGCCAATCTTTATTGATGCCGGTTCTCATGGTTTTAGAAGTCAATTAACTTTCAGTGCCAAAAAATTCAGTGCAGAATTTGTATCTATTCCTTCTTTCCACCACTCCTTTAATTCCCAACCAACAGCACCAGGGAATTTTGATTTTTATTGACTAGGAATTGTAATCTCCCAAATCTGGAGGGCATCAAGTTGGAGAAGGTGTGCAATAGTAACTTATCCTAGGGCTCTGTACATCTCCAGAACAAATAATGATATAATAAAATTCCAAAAGATACCTTTTCCTCTGCATTTTTACTTCCTGTTGAATTTTAATGACCGTTAAAGGTTATTGTTTTATCTTTCTTTTCCTTTCTTTTGGTTGGCTCTTTTAGATTTCTTCACAAGTAAGTGACATTATTAGATAGCTGTCTATAGCAACTGGACATTTTATAACTTATTCTGATTTTCTTTCTTAGCCATCCAGTCCAATGGATCAGATGGGGAAGATGAGACCTCAGCCTTATGGAGGAAACAACTTATACACACAACAGCAGGGACCTCAGTCAGGGCAACAACAAGGCCATGGATATCCAGGACAGCCATATGGGCCACAGACTCCCCAGAGATATCCAGTGGGGACTCTAAGCAGGACGCAAACTGCAATGGGCAGTGTCTCTTATGCACAGCAGGTAAAGAGGAAGTATGCAGTCCTTTGAAAATGTTTATTTATTTATATGTTTATTTTTCCGTAAACAGTGACTAGATCTCAAACCTTAAATTTTGATTTTGAGTGAAGAAACAGGTTGGTAAACGATCATACCTCAGTTGTGTTACTAGATTCATTTATTTACTATTATTGTGCAGCTTTGAATCAAGATGACTGAACAAATCTAGTTACATTATTGTAAGCAAATAAATGAAGAAAATGCCCACCTTTTGCCAGTGCCTTGCTGATGCGCTGGGCTGTCTCATTTTCATGCCATGTATCTGGAAGGTGCCGGTTGGGCAAAGCCAGCTGTGCTAAATAAACAGGATAGAAGTATTTGATATCCCTATAATACAGACATGTCAAACACAAGGCCCAGCGGCCCACGAAGTGGTTTCATGTGGCCCACGAAGCCATCCTGGAAACAGTGAGGGAACGGCCCCCTCTGCCTTGGCCCAGGCCAGCCGGGAGCTAATGTACAATTTTGTGGTGGCCATCTATGCTGAAACGCATCCAGTCTTTGCTCCACAAGGCTGTCTGGAAACAGCGAGGAACCAGGAGAACCTTGAGCAGCAGCCTTGAGGAAGTGGGTCTGGGCTTGGTGCCGCGGGTGCTCAAGGGCCAGGCTGGGCATTTGACCTCTCCTGCCCAGGGCTCCTGGAAGCCTGCACCACCATCCAGCCCCCCCACATGGCCTGAGAGGAACAGGGAGGCTCCTCCAGTGGACCATGCCTTGGCACTTGCCCTGGTCCCACCCCCTTCTGCCAGAGACCCTCAGATCTGTCCCACTCCTGCCCAGGCCCCCACAGGCCACCTTGACGCGAACGGTGTAGAGCTGGCCACACCCACCCAGCAGGCCACACCCACTCCATCCACACCCACCCAGTAGGCCGCACGCACCCTGGCCACACCCACCCGCCCCCCTGAGGGCAACCGCAATGCTGATGCGGCCCTCAATGAAATTGAGTTTGACACCCCTGCTATAATAGAACAGTTGTGACCATCCTGTTTACAATATTATGATCATAATTTTGGTCACATCACACGGCTGGACCCAATTTTACGACCATTTTTATCATGGTCATTAAGCAAATCTGGCTTCCCCAATTGAGTCGTTAGAAGTCCTCTGGGAAGGTTGCAAACCATGATTGTGTGACCGAAGGATGCCGCAACAATTGTAAAGTGAGCTAATTGCCAAACGCAGTTATGTGGCTGCAATGTTGTAGTTTCAAGGATGGGTCATAAGTCAAGTATGAGGCTGATGTAACTTCAAACTGTTGTTGAATGAATGGTCATAAGTCAAGGACTACCTGCAATGTATCTCTCTGAGCTCCATTCTCTAGTCTAGCATCTTCCCGACCGACATTGATTTCTCTCCTTTTCAAAAAAAATTTCTCTCCCAAACAGATACCGCCTTATGGACAGCAGGGCCCTACTGGTTACGGGCAGCAGACTCAGACCCCTTATTACAACCAGCAGAGTCCTCACCCCCAGCAACAGCCTTCTTACGCCCAGCAGCCCCCCACTCAGGCCCCACATGCTCAGCCTTCTTATCAGCAAACGCAAACTCAGTCTCAGCCTCCCCAGCTTCAGTCATCCCAGCCCCCCTATTCACAGCCACAGCCACAGCCACAACCACCCCACCAGCAGTCCCCATCTCCATATCCCCAGCAGTCAGCCCCAGGCCAGCAGCAGCAGCACCCCCAGGGTCAGCCTCCCTACTCTCAGCAGCAGTCCCAGTCTCCTTACCAGCAGCAGCAGCAGCAAGCTCAGCAGTCTGCTACCTCGGCACTCGCCCAGCCATCGGCCACGTACCCTCCGTCTCAGTCACAGCAGCCGTCAGCCTATTCTCAGCAGCGCTTCCCACCTCCACAGGTAGGTTGTCTTCCATGAACTGCCTCACTCCTCTGCCCCAATCCTCCATTTCTGGAAAACTAGGCAGTTACACAGTAGCTCGGGTTCTGGGTCAGATCTCTTAATACCTTTTCTGCTTTTCAAGTGGAAATAAAAAGAAATGCAGCTTGACAAAAGGATGAGTTACTCCTTTGCTGGCTGGTGAATTCTGGGAATTGAAGTCTTAAAAGTTGTCAGGGTTGAGAAACACTGCCTTAAATATTTGAGAACACAATTACTTATCAATACCTGAGTTAGCCCATTTGTCAGAGACCAGGCAGAAAGCTAGTTTACACACAGCAAAATAAAACACCACCTTTCATTGTTTGTCTGTGACAGCCTACAGGCAAAAAGTACTTTATCAAGTGCAATCTGATTTAGATATATCAATGCATACCCTGCCTTTTCTTTTAGGAGCTCAAAAGAGGCATATATTGTTCTCCTTTTAGTACCGTCCCCTGACCTGATACAGCTGTAATTTATCCTCCCAAATATATCTATAAAGCAATTCAGGCGAGAGATAATTCCCAGGTTTTTGATGGGGCAGAGTGGGGATTTGAACCTTTTTCTCCTCATTTGCTATGTGATGCTTGTCCTCCTTCACCTTACTTTCAAAGAGAAGTGTTGCATGACAAGTAGCAAAGAAGTACTTGAATTGGAACACCACAGTTTTAATGTGAGGAAAAATGAGGATTGGAGAACATTCTTACACTAATGCAAAACCACAATGAAGGAAAATGAAGTAGGCGATTTGAAGAAATTGGAGCTTGTCTGTTCAAAACTCTTCCATGTGCATCTTTGCGAACTAGGGCAGTTTCTGCAACACTGTACTTGCTGACCTTGAAAGGCATAAAGCTTGGGAAGGCTAATACCATCGCGTATTAGTTTTCTCTGCGTGGTGAATTGTTGCAGAAGAGGTCTTTAGTAGGTCTCCCAAACCTCTAGCTTACGGCAAGAGAAAAAGAAAGATTCAAGCATTTGCGCTGTCTCCGCTATATCTCTGGAGTAGGGATCAAAAGGGGGCAGTGAGTTAACCACTGAATGCCTGTCGTTTTTCCAAGAAGCACAGAATGGCAGGTTGTTTGTTCAGCATTGTTCGTTAGGTATAGTTTTTTTTTTTAATACAGAGACACACACCCATGGGCACCCTATATTGATAGGGCTACTATCTTAAATCAGAGAGAAAACACAAAATTATGTCCTTGCTGATCCTGGATTGATTGATTATCTGGTTGATTGGATGTACCATAGATATTTTGCTCCTTGGCTACTTATTGATGTCATTTGCTATGCAAGAGCAAGAAATAGTGACTCAACATGGGAAGTTAGGAAGGATTTTTAACATTATTGTATTACACTAATTTTTAACTTCTGCAGTTCTTTATAATAGCTACTTGTAACTTGTCACCACTTGGGGCAATTGAACCGAGCCAAGGAAGACAGATGATTGTACAATAATTTAGACTATGATAAAAATAATATTTCTGTGGGTTTCCCCCCCATTGGTTGGTTTCTTATATTCTAGGAGTTGTCACAGGACTCATTTGGTTCCCATGCATCGTCTGCCACATCAATGGCTTCCAGTAAAGGGCAAGAAGATGTGACTTTGAATCTGCAGTCGAGACCCTCTAGCTTACCGGTGAGTCAAAGAGAGATGCGTTGGAATTAGATAATGGAGGCAAAACAGGACACTTCATTGTGCATTACCTTATCTTGGAAAAATTGGGGGGAAAATTGGATGCATCATGGAATTCTAAATTACTGAATAAAAGTCAGGTTTTTTCTTTTACTTAAATGGAAGAATTTTGCCTGAAATATAAGAGGTATGATTTTGCTGTATTTCCGATCTGTATTAAACTCACAGTATGAAATTTCTATTGTGTTGTATAATGGTACAGTTCCATTCTATTGATTTAATTTCTGCTAGAGCTAAACTCCATTAGCTAATTGTATTAACTTGGTTAACTTGATTTTTTTTGCAGATGAGAAAATTCATTCAGATGTGATCAATTGTTGCATCTTTAGTTCAAAAATATCTCTAAATGATAATGTTATATTTGTATGTGTCTAGCACCTAAATTATGACAAAGAGGTTATACTATTCATTTTTTGGTGATATCCCTGAGCTGCATGCAGTAGATGGTGATACGATGGACCATCAATATATCAGGGGTGTCAAACTTGCAACGTCACGTGACGTGTTGCGACGTATTGCAACTTTTTTCCCATTGCCGGCAATGGGGTGGGTGCGGTTTCAGCATGACGCATACAGCCTGTGGCCGGCAGTTTGACACCCCTGACATATATAGTTCCCTATTTATGGCCCTTGCTATATCTTTTGTGTTTTGTGAAGAGAATAATTAGTAGGCTAATGGCTTCATATGTATAGCTCTTTCCTGCTCCTCAAAGGACAGCCTTTGTAATGTGTGAAAAAGCTATTTAGTGCCTCGGCCTTATGCCAAGTTTCTCCTCAAGAGATTACCTCCAGCATCTCAAATGAGTTTAAGCCGCTGACCTGGAATTGGTTTCTTCCACTTGTACTAGAGTGTTTGGCTTTCAGAATAGTGCACCTCTCAAAACTAGTTGCGATAACAAAATGTAAAAGAGCTTGGTGGTTTGCAAAGCCCCTTACTATATCTTTAAAAGGTTTACTAGGTGCTTCTTTGAAAAGGCAGTCAACATTGAATATTTCAGTCATATAGATAAAACACTTCATTTTAGAGGGATGCAAGTTGCAGTGTGCAGAGAAGCTTAATGTTCATACCAGTAATGGGATGAAGGGCAGGTAACTTCTTCCTCAGATACTTACTAAAAAGAAAATATTTCTTCCATGATCAGCTGATTTGCTTCACGATACCTCGTTCTCTACATAGTCTTCCCAGTTGGCATAGCTAATAGTATTGTGTATCCTAGTTTTGGCTACAGAAGAGACTGATGTAGTTAGTGCTAAACAGAGACAGAGGTTGTGCTGTTATATATACTCAGATAGTCAGTGATTTACCAGTAGTTGGAATTAAGTTTCTCTTAGTGGAATGATTTCAGTTTAAAGCAGAATATTGTGCATTCAGATTTTTATGTCTAAATGGTAGGTAACATTACATAATCTGTTGGAATTCAGCTGTCTTTCCAAATTATCTCCAGGATTGGTTGCTGAACAAAATTCCCAATTCTCTTTTGTTCAGGGGCATGGATAAGCGCTCCAGGTGTTTTGGGCTATAAGTCCTAGTCTTTTGTTATTAATCCTGTTAACTTCAATACGAGTTGATATATAGTATATGCAGAGGTACCAGGTTATTTGATCCTCATTAAAATAAAGAAAATAACCTTTTTAGTACAATGATTCTAGGATTCAGTTTCCTTCCAGTGTTATTTTTCTCTAAATCGCTTTGGAAATCAATTGCACAGTGTACAGATGTTGCTTACTCCTACATAAATGTAGTCATTTGTGCTTATCTGAGAGCTTGCAGTGCAGCAGGTCTGGGGGTTAGGTGGATAACATTAGGGTTGGGGTGTGGATCCCTAATTACTTCTATGAGAAATCAGAAGAGGAGCCTACAGTAGTCTCCACTCATAACTGCATGTAGGATCCTGGGAAAAGAATGTAGAAAGGATCCCAGAATAATAGTGGTGGTAGATTATAGCAGATTAAAGCAATTTGGAGGTCAGCTCTCTTCCTGTGTCATTTCTCCAGTTCCAGACTCTTTGGGGGCAGTATGAGGGCTTCATTTGTTGTTAGGTAATGAAAGCTTTTGCTACCAACTTCCCAAATGAACCAGGGCCTTTCCTTCTCCCACAGTCCAGTCCTAGTGTTATCCACCTAACCCTCAGACCTGCAGCAATGCAACCTCTCAGATAAGCACAAATCACTACATTTATGTAGGAGTAAGCAACACTTGTACCTCGTGTAACTGATTTCTGAAGTGATTTACAGAAAAATACACTGGAAGGAAACTGACTCCTAGAATCACTGAGTTGGAAAGATTATTTTCTTTATTTTATCTGCAGAGAAAGGCTGAGTTTTTGTGAATGTTAAAGACACAACTTTGTATCTCATTGCCCAGATGGTCAGTAAGTATGCAGAGCCCAACACAACATCCTTCGGGTGATGGGCTTTTTTTTTCATCCCAAATTTACCCTGGAAATGCTTGGTGCTGTGAGGCTATCATTTAGATTGTAGATGGCTGTGCCCTGGGGATTCACATTTCTTATTTGACTCCTATGTCTAGGTTTCTCTGTGTTAAATGTAACAGAAAAACCCAGCCTGCCCAAATTGATGTGCAGTGTAATAATGTGAGCTTGCGCAAGGGAGGAAAGCCTTTTTCTAGAGGCACCAGTTAATGCAGAATTCTCCTTAGTTGTGATCAAGTTCCTATTTCATTTAAGTGCCCTTAGATACTGCCACCTCCGTAGTTAGGCACTCTGTGGTTTTGTTGGTGTTTGTTTGCATCAATATCATTTTTAAATGAAGGAGGGAAAAGAATCTGGGAGAGGAGAATACAATTATGGAATTCGGATTTCCTTCTCTAATCTGAATCCCTTTAAAAATGGAGCAGTCATTTTTAGTTGTATAACGTAGATACACAGTAATTTGTCTAAGTCATCACGCACAGAATAAAATGGCATATGAATGACTTGAATAATACTTCCACCACATTTAGAAATGAGAAATTATTCAATTGTATAGGAGACTCCTGACTATAAATGGTGGGTGTCAGTAGTATATAATTAAGATGGCATCTTTTTTGAGAGTATGGCAATCATGGTGAAGAGTAGGCTGACTTTCCATTGATGACAGTGCTACCTATATCAGCTGTGCAAATATGATGACAAAAGGGCTATTTGCTTACAACCAGATTTGACAAAGTTTTCATTCTAACTTACTAAAGACTTCATTGCTTGCTTGTCTCACTATAAGCGAACAGCCAAGGGTTAGTCGGCATTACCTGTGCCACAAATGTAGCTGATGAGGACACTAAAAAGTCATTTTTGGTGGCTTCCCTCAATTATGGAGTAGCCTCCCACTGTAGATAATGTAAGTTTAAACCTAGGTACTTTTTTGGGGGGAAAGTTTTTTAAGACCTGAATTGGTGGTTGCTATAAAAAAGCAAAGCTTTTTGTGACCAGCAGCTGCTTAATGAGGGATCAATCGGGAGGAAGAAAATGAAAGTCAAAAGCGGTGGTGGGAGGTGGCAGAGTGCTGAGCAGTTAAAAGGGCAGATATATGGGAGAAGATAGCGAAGTAGGGAAGAGTTGAAGTCAAGTGCAAGAGTTAAAGCATGAGGTCCTAGCTCAGGGGTAGGCAACCTTGGCTTTTTTATGACTCGTGGACTTCAACTCCCAGAATTCCTGAGCCGGCCATGCTGAGGGGAAAGGTAGAGGTTTCCATGCTGAGTCATGCTAGCTCAGGAATTCTGGGAGTTGAAGTCCACGAGTCATAAAAGAGCCAAGGTTGCCTACCCCTATCCTAGCTTAACCACCACCACTGCCTTGCTAAGTGATGTGATCACATGGTATTTTTCCTAATAAATTGGCCCTTCAGTCAGCGATGGAAATTCCAATTCCACTTAGGGTGGTTAAGCAAGGAGTACCTGTGTATTCAGTGTCAGCAGAATGTATTGTATTGCAACATAATTTCTAGAAATCTTCAAAAATACAGGCAGTGTGATATTTAAAATTTAGATTTGGGGGATGTGCCTCAGCAGTTCAAGGAGTCTTGTCAGGGCTGAAAAACGCTTTTGTGATTATAACTAGAATGGAATATTTTGCAATTTCCTGTTTGCTTTAGATTCTTTGTTGGGCTTGTAGCTCAGTGGTTTGTATTTAGAGCCCTTGCCCCCCTTTTTTTCTAAACTGTTTAAATAAATGAGAAAAACCCAATTTGTGCAGCCCAAATATGACCCTACTAGGAAGATTTTATGATTACAGTATTAGATTTACCCACCTTTCTTTTCTTTTGCTGTAGTACTTCTCAAAGGATTGGATTTGACTTCAGGTTACATAGCCCTGCTTAAAAGGAGCATAATGGCACATAACTCTTCTGAGATTGACAGTATAATTTATTAATGATACACATGAAATAAAATGTTGAGACTGTAGAAGTACCTCTGTGAGAGAATCTTTCTCTGGAACAACTTCCATATCAAAATATGAACATATCTTGCTTTGAAGTCAAGAATTTAACAAGCATTCTCCTAGGTGATTTGTTGACACGTGGTTCTAATATGAACAATGCAAAAGAAGGAATAAAGAAAGTCATATTTTGCACAGATACCAAGACTGCCACTGTATAGTACAGAAACAGACTTTATGTTACTTAGCTATTTACTGAGAGACCATTTCAGAATGGGCACTGCTGTGGAAATACATACATCAGCTATGAGCAAGATAAAATTTCCAAAATTTAGCCATTACAACCTTAGCTACTACTTCTTGCCAGAGTGGAGCCAATGTGTATGTCAAGTAAAGTTTCTGCTTCATCTCTTGAATTCCATGCCTTGAGTAACTCTTGATTGTGTAATCTGTCTTTAGTTTCATGCTTATACTTTTAAGGGTAAAAAATTTAAGGGTAAAAATAAAAAAAAAACAAAAAAATTGGACCATAGGAATTCAACAACTTATGTATATAATAATTCTGATTTCTTAATCAGGGAGTGAGTTTTTGCATTATATCGTCTTCTGTTCAGTTGTGAAATGTAGATTTTATTTTACCAATCCTAATTGTAGTCAGGAGCTGAATTGATACTAACATTGGTCCTCTTACACTAGTTCATACATGCTAAGTCAGGATTTAGTGGTTTGTTGAATAAACAACAACGGTAAGCCTTCAATCTCAGGGCAGCCTATTTCCAGTTGGTTCATTCATGCTGGCTACAAGTTGGCTGGGTTGGGATTGGTGCAGGAGATGACCAGAACTTGAAATTGTTTTTTAAATATTTAATTATGTTGGTATCCTAAGCAGTATATTCAAATTTGCTTCAGTATCCAAAGCAATTAATATTCACAGTTCTTTGGGAAAAAAACCTATCTCACTATAGTCTCACGAGTAGATTGAATTAACCCTCCCATCCTAGAATTCCCTTTTTTTTTTTGCTCCAAAAATGGCTGGACATGGTTGAGTAGGGGGCTTTTTCAAGCAGGAGAGAGACAGGAGTTAATTGCATGAGCAAAGATTCTCTCATTGAATATTGGATTCAACCTTGTAAATCTATAAAATCATAGGGTCTTCTGTAGGGATAGGGGTTTGGAAATAGCACTGAGTGTTCCACTTGAACTAAATGACTGATTCATGATTTCTTTTAAGGACTCTTGTATAAGACATGATGATTATTGGCATCAATAAAACACTTAATAGTAACATAAAGTAGGAAGAATTGATAAAGTGGGAAGAAGCAAATACGGGGAACAAATGCACACTCCTGTGGTCTAGATCTAGTTAATTAACCATACTGAAGTTAGACGTAAACACATTTTATAAGGGTGAGGTACAGCAGAGTTTAAATGTTTCTAGCGTGTTTCTTTCAAAACGTGATAGTATAAATGTTAAAGGATCAGAAATTGATACTATCAAATTAGCAGTAAATACAACTCCATAATTTTCTACAATGTTTCCATCTTTTAGCCACACACTTCTTCTGTTTCTTTGCTGAATTTTTAAAAATTTTTTTAAAACCTGCCTGAAAATTAATAACCATTTCTGCATATAGGAAGATAGGTATACAGGTAGTTTTCATTTAGTGACCACAATAGTGACCACAACCTGCTTGCTAAGTGAAAAACAACATGACTACAACTGTGCTTACAATCTTAGTTCAGCTTTCCGTTGCTTTACAGATCTGCATATGTCACAGATCCAGGCAGTGGTCTCAAATATACTTTTTTCTTCACCATTGCAACTGAAGGAGTCGCTAAGCAAGGAATACTGTATATTCCGTCAATGCAAATACTTTTGGCAATGCATGGACCTTTTTTGATAGGAGATGTACATGTGCATAATTCAGAACTGTGAAAACAGAAGATTATGATGTTTCACTTTGCCTGTTAATTTGAGAAATGTGAATTAAATGCTGTCACTTTGAACCAGTCTGCCTACTCGATTTTCAGTAACAGTACTAATAGGAAAATTACCAGTGGGTATCAGAGTAGCTTCTCAAGTGACTTACAGGGAGAGCAATAACTAATGTATCTCTTGAAGAAAGGCCAGGAGTAAATGACTGTGAAGTTGAGAAGGGAGGATATCAAGAAAAAGAGGAGTAAAGTTTATTAGAAATGGCAATAAAACACATTCCTTCAATCTGGTGTGCATTTTGCTGGCTGGTTATACCAGCCAAATTATTAGATCAGTGCATAATATACAGAAATCAAATCTCAAACTAGGTATAACTGTACAGTGATACCTCGGCACTCATTATTAATTGGTTCTGGGAGGTGCAATGAACACCAAAAATGATGAGTACCAAACTATTTTTTTCCCATAAGGAATAATTAGTGACACAAGGCAGCCGACACTGACAAGTTCTAGCTTGTGTGTTGAGTTCCAAACAAATGATGAGTACTGTGACAAAATTTTTGTGTCAAAATGCGGTGAGCGTCAAATTTGATGAGTTTCAAAGCAGTTGAGTACCAAGGTGTACCACTGTACTCATACAATATTGGAGAAAATCTATCTATATATAGACGCCAAAAGTAAACACTGATTTGATAGCACTCAATCAGCTAACCAACCAATTAACAGTACTTTGCAGTGGGAATAAATTTCTTTGGACTTTTATTCCTAATCCCCATGAATAGTTTGAGATACTTTATAAAGCAAATGTACATCTCACAGAATCAACTACATACAACATGCTTAGCAGCTATTAAAAATGTGGATCTTAAATAGCCTTTAAAAAGAGTTTTGAATTTTTTTTATTTGATTAGTAAGTTAGTATAAGATTCCACCTTACTTTCCTTAACCTTGACTGTTCTAAGTTAATACCTTTTTAAAAATTATGAATTTGTAAACACTTGATTTTATTACATGACATGTTTTTATAATGCATAATTGTGTGTGGTTTGTCTTTGTTGTAAATATTTGTTTACTAGTTTGCCTATCAAGTTATTTTATTGGATGAAATGTTACTACTTTTTAACATTTGTATCATACTTTGGTAGTTAAATAAGACCAGCTTTAAAAAATGTCATCAAAATAGCACTAAATGGAAATACATTTATATGACATATGCTCAACCCCTACAACTTGGTATCAGTTTAAACACTGTAATGGTGGACCAGTCGGTACAGGCAGTCCTTGCTTATCAACCCTAATTGGGATCAGATTTTCCATCACTAAGCAAAGTGGTCATTAGGTGAAACACAACACGAGCGCACCACTTAGTGGTAGCCTGATTGCGGTCATTAGGTGAGGACCTCATTTCCCTCCTGTCCATGCCTGATTCTGTTTCAGCTCTTCCCACCTACCTATCTCCCATTTCATCTCTGCTCTTTTGGCCAGCCTGCACTCTACTATCTCGGGGGCCCAGGCATACTTGGGGAAGGCAGCTGCTGGCTCTCTGCAAGGCTACAGAAAGCTTCCCTGACACTGTATGAAGGCCTTGCCCAGCAGCTGCCTTGGTTTTGGATGACTCTTCAGCAAGTAGAAGACAATTTTACTCTAGTCATCCTTTTTTTCACATTTTCCTTCTTTTTTGAGGATGCTCTGACTAGAGCTGTTGTCATACCCAAACCCAGAGATTGACAGCAAAATCCAGTTCAATTAAGTTCAGTCCTTTATTTCCTTGCATCTAGTGGACAGAATCTTGCCAAACTAAAGTTACCAACTTCTAACCTACTAGATATGTCCTGAGGGATTCTACCATGTGGCTGTCCTGAACGCCTTCCTCCCTCCTTCCCTCTCTCATCCAGCTGTGCAGTCTCTTAATTTCAGCTTCTCTCTGATAAAATGTATTGCCTTCTCCCTGGGAAAGCTCTGTGTTACCACTGCTTCTCCAGGTGCACATTTCATCTCAACTGTACCCAATATTCCATTTATTTATATGTTGACTTTATTATGGCCACCTACTCCAGGAGACTCTCAGCAAGCTTACAGTATTCTATATATCATCATACCATAAGTTTATATAAAGTATTTATAAAACAGTAAACCGTAAATATTCAAGTTAATTGAAATGGGGAATACATTTAAACAGAGGATCTGTTAAATCCAAATGGATCTTTATGTATTTTTTAAGATGGCACATGAATTTTAAACAAATAGTTTAGACATTTTATACAGATATAAAATGTGGAATGGGATTTTACGCATATATAGAAGCATACTCTGTAATGGCAGATTTTCTCTGTTGCATCCAAAAGTCTGCTAAATTAAGATCTATTTGCTGTAGTAGAATTTTCTTTCACGGTCTCTAGTGTAGACCTTACTTACTTACTGGACTCTAGTAGGTTGGTTTTTGATTGAACTAATCGTGACAGTCTAATGCAGTGTTTCTCAACCTTGGCAACTTTACAATGTGTGGACTTCAACTCCCAGAATTCTCCGTCTAGCGTTGCTAGCTGGAGAATTTTGGGAGTTGAAGTCCACACATTGTAAAGTTGCCAAGGTTGAGAAAAACTGGTCTAATGCTACCTGTCCCAATCGTTGTTATCTCAACTACATATTTGTAAAGTTAGCAGTGGTACTTGTTTAAATTTGCTCTTGTTGGTTTTCCAATACATTCAGTTAAATGCTTGATTGTGAGAAAATAATCGGGAAAGATATAGTCTAGTAAGTGTATAGAACGTTGGATGTTAAACAAAACTCTTGGGATTATTCAGTAGCTAAGGGCAGGAAAATACTCTCCCCTGATTCTCTGCTTACTTGCTAACTGTATACTTTCCCCCAAGATTAAACATCTACTTGGGCAGTCCTTAGCTACATCATCAATCGATGTCTCCTTGTATGAGAGATCATTATTATAAATGTTGTGTTGTGTTTATAGGGCACATATTTCATGAATAAAGGTGTAAGTGAATGCAGTTGGTAGTCTAAAAAACTTATTTCACAGTTTATCAAGAGTAAATTGTATGCTTCTGTTCCTGTAGACAGACCAATATCTCCAGATAGACTAATAAGTGACAGCAATATCATGCTATGAGCTTAGGATTTGTGCTGTGATAACATTGACTTTGTAAGTAATAATATGAAGGGAAGAAATTTCTTACCAAGATACATTATCCTTCTCTTTCCTCATTTCACAGTGTGGAACTTGGCCCAACAATTTGTAAATTCATGGGAAAATAACATTTGCTTGCTAATTATAACTTGTCTAGGCATTGCTGTAAATGGTCCCAGAGTACACCGTGCCAGAGATCCATATGGCGTTTGAAGGATCAGTGCCTCCCAAATTATTCTGGCAGAAAGGTTCCTGTAAGGCCTGTCTGTTGAATGACTGTGCTCATTTGCATGAAAAGATTAATAGCAAAACAAAACCATGCGTGTGTGACTACCCACATCTTAATTTTATTCCTCTGGAGGCCAATCTCATTCTAAGTGTCTGCTTTTTTTAAAATAGCTGCAAAACAGCTTTTCTTTCTAGCACTGCTGGAAAGGCTTGTTTCTGGGAATCTCTTTTTATTCCAGTGAAATCATTTCTGGGCATGACTTCGTTTCTTGGAATTGATCTGCTTAGTAGTCCTGGTGTCTTCCACTTCTGAACTACAAGAGGCTAACCTGAGGCTCAGAAGGAAATTCCCCACCCCCATTGCTGTGTCAGTCATGGCCCTTCCAAGCAGCAGGGGAGGATGTATGCTTGAGTCTCTTTGGAAGGACAGCCAATCAGAATCTGCCTTATAAATCATGCTGCTCCAAGTCACCGATGCCGTTTGCCGTCCCTGTGCTTCAGGCAGGAGGCTGTGTTTGCAGCAGATCATGCTATGCTCGATCCAGGGCCCATTTCCTGTTTCTATTCTGGTCGTTGGTGGCTCAGCACAGCTTCCTGCCTGTATATGTTACCGATTCCCCTGATGGCAGCTCTTGTTTTCTTAGGAAAGAATTTCAGTTAGAAAATTAACTGAAATATGAAGGCAGCTGGGTCTTGGATAGGAGCAGATTAGAAAATCGATGCAGGCACACTTGAGTAATGCTGTTGCTTCTTTCTTCTGCTTTGAGTCCAGTTTCTTTTAGCCAGGCAAGCTGGGATTCTCACTGCTGATCTTAGATTTCCAAGGGTGGTTTGTTAATCTTGTGAAACCATAGGATTGGATGGGCCTCGATAGCATTGTTTGCTTGCTTTTTACAAGCATACTGACTTACTGCTTTACAAATGTACATCACGGGAAAGCTTTGGGTTCTATCAGTGAAAGCAGGTGAAAGAGGGATTAAAAATCAGATTCCAAAATGCAATATATTTAAAATGCTACTCTTAGCATCACATTCTCAACTTGCACCTAAGCAGCATACCGTAATCATTTTATTTTTTTTTTAGAATGGTACATTTTCCCTCCTGTATAAATAGTCTTTCTGGAATTGTCTTTTAGAGTTCAGAGTTCTAACTATATGGTTTTTCTTCAGGGGCGCTCTTGGCACTATAGAGAACATCGAAACCAATGTTGAGCAAAGAGTCAAGGGTAGGAATCATCAGTTGGAATGTCATTATTTCCTATTGTGTTAGATAATATCAAGTTGTGTCCTAAAGCCAAAAGATCAGCATTCTTTAAGCCAGTAGCAGAAGAATTCCTGGTTAAAGAAGACGCTTCATACTGACAAAATCTAATGCTTTTCCCATGGCATAAAGGAAATTACCTATTGTAAAACAGAATTTGCTTTTGTAGACCAAAGAAGTTCCAACAATAGAAGTATACCTTTTCCTTGTTTTTTCAGTTGTCTCAGTATTATAATGTACTTGTATTGCAATAAAATTTTGGGGCCTATCACTTCAGACACAAGGAGTTATGTAAAACTTGTCAAATTTTGTATAAGATTAGGGGGGAAAAAATCACTGTCCCTTTGATTGGCTCAGGACATCTTTCCTAGTTCTTTTTAACTTCCAATTTGAGATAACCTTATTTTGTGATTTTGCTTTTATGGCTACATTATGCTAAGTTATATCAATGTGTGTGTGTGTTGTATATGAACTGGCCATTAAACAAAATTAAGTGCTTTATTTGAATATTATGTAATAAAGCAATAAAAGGTACTCTAACCATAAATTCAAGAGCTACAATCAGCAAGAGAGAGATGAAACAACATTAAATGTACTGAACAAAGTAGACTTTTATTTATAACTAGCTGTACCCAGCGACGCATTGCTGTGGCTCAGTCTGGTTAAATGGAAAAGAAAGAAAAGAGAAAGCGCACGTTTGTGTCACAGGTGTGACATCTATATAATAGTAGGTATATAAAAACACACACGTATTCGAATGCAACGTTGTGTCAAAATTTCAAAGCAATCGGTGAAGAACTTTCGGAGATTTAAGATTTTGAACAAACAAACATTTACATTTTTATTTATATAGATAGGGGGCAAACCTGTGCTTGCCTAAGGAGAAAGCCCATATTACTGATACTAAAAGGCTGTTTCCATAGTATTCCATCAGCCCAACTCTCATACTGTAGGGCACCCAATAATTATAACTAAAAACAGTTTGGTATGTTGGTATGAGATTATTTTTGAATAATGTAGCTTCTGACTATTTAAGCCTTTGTTGGTCAAAAAAAAAAAGAATATTAGAATTGTCCCTGAAACAATGCAAATTTCGTGGAAGTTGATCCATAACTGATATAATGGTATAGGTCAGGGGTAGGCAACCTTGGCTCTTTTATGACTCGTGGACTTCAATTCCCAGAATTCCTGAGCCAGCTTGGCTGGCTCAGGAATTCTGGGAGTTGAAGTCCACGAGTCATAAAAGAGCCAAGGTTGCCTACCCCTGGTATAGGTTCTCCTGCTCGAGCAGGGGCTAGACTAGAAGACCTCCAAGGTCCTTTCCAGCTTCTATTCTATTCCTATTCCTTTCTATTTCTATTTCTATCTTCTGTTAAATCATAAGGTTATTCCCAAGAGCAACTCCATGTCATGCAAGCAATCTAAACAGGAGATGAAGCAAGGCATGGATCAAAGTGGCCAAATTCTTTCTTTAAAATGGAGACACACAAATTAAATCTAGGGAAAGTGGTTTTGAAAGTAAATAATAAAAATCCAGGCACGCTTACAAATTAACTGTTCTAGATAACTAAATTTTCTTTCTTTCTTTCTTTCTTTCTTTCTTTCTTTCTTTCTTTCTTTCTTTCTTTCTTTCTTTCTTTCTTTCCTTTCTTTCTTTCTTTCTTTCTTTCTTTCTTTCTTTCTTTCTTTCTTTCTTTCTTTCTTTCTTTCTTTCTTTCTTTCTTTCTTTCTTTCTTTCTTTCTTTTCTTTCTTTCTTTCTTCCTTTCTTTGGCTACCCATCTCAAATAAGTGACTCAACATTGAATAATCATAAAATCAATCAAAATCAAACAAAAAATACAATCCAAGAATATGTATGGCAGCCAAGAAAAAAAATCATAATTATGGATGTTAATATATTATTATTATTATTATTATTTTTCCCATTTATACCCCGCCCTTCTCCCGAGGGACTCAGGGCGGCTTACAGGTAAATAAAAACAGTGCAATACAATAAATATCTCTAAAAGCCAAATTAAAATATATATTAAATAACCTGTATTAAGTTTACTATTATAAAATCCCTTTAAAATCCCTATAAAATCCCCCCCTAGGCCAATCCCGCTTGATGGA